>NW_022196914.1:79822190-79861566 GCF_008632895.1 Mastomys coucha | reverse complement strand
AACCTCAAGAAAAAGAAGTTGAACGATAAGCATCTAACCGCTAGTGAAATTTTCTTTCAACATTTCATTTATTTCAAAATCAATTTTATTGCAGCCAAAACAGTAGAATTAACTGTACATAATAAAACTATTATATATATATACACATTTTAAGTTACAGGGAATAAAGTTTATTTTGGCAGGTAGTGTTAAACAAAATTAAAGTTGCATACATTAGTAACATAACTCAAAATCCTTAATTTGGTATAAGTCTGACACAGTTTCTTGCTTTCCTGTGTTCTGCTAAATCATCATACCTAAACTTTAAAAAAAAAAAAAAAAAAACTGGTATCCTCAAATTTAACTTTACTGTTTTCGCTTGCGCTCTGATTCCAAACAAAATTTTTCATAAGCTTCTTCAATCTCTGGGTCCATCTCATCATCGATATCATCCAAATATCTATAAAAGAAGCCAAAAATGATTCATATACCTTGCTGTTTTCAAATCCAAAAATGTCTGGAGATGTTAAATTCACTTTCCTAAACAGAATTTTGTTAGATTTTTAGATATATTCACTTAAAAGTTAATAAAAGGCTTGAAATATAATAAGTTCACCTTATCAATAGACACTTTAATTAGAATAATTTCAAATTTACCTATGACTTTTTTATTATTCCACTCAAAAAGTTTTATCCTTCCAGTGGTTATGTCTAATTAACATCAAAACCTATTTCTGCTATGATTTCTGCAAGGCTATTTATTTCTCACGAAGACAGGTCACTTTTCCACATATCTGAAACCAGACTTGTGTAACAGAAAGCTACTTCTGAGATTATGTTATCCAGGTGGCCCTGTTGCCAAATACCAGGAGTTTAAACTGATACAGACATTGCAGCATAATGGTATGGTGCACTACTGTCTAATCACAGCACTCAGAGGTGCCAATGTGGAAGTCAGAGGACAACTTTGTGAAGTCAGTTTTCTATATCCACCTGACATGGGAGTTCCAGAAAGCAAACACAGGTCATCAGGCTTGTGAAGCACGTATTTCTGCCAATTGAGCTATATTGCTGGCCTCCAAATGCCATTTCTTTTATAATTTTTCTCCTAGTTTATATTCAAAACTTGGGCATGAAACCGTCATTTAAAAAGTGAGCAATAAGGGGCTGAGAAGGATGGTTCAGAATAGAGCAGTTGCTATGAAGCATGGAGGCCTGAGTTTAGCTCCCCAGCACCCAAGAAAAAAGCTCAGTGTAACTCAGTGATCTGATCTGGGGAGAAAAGACAGGCATATTCCTGCAGGTTGGCCAACCTAAGTGAAGTCAGTTACCTCCTCCTAGTTTAGCAAGAGAGCCTGACTCAACATAATGTGGACAGGGACTAAAGGAGACAGCTGACACCAGCTGATACTTCCACATGAACACATACATGTAATACACACACACAAAACTACCAGTAATGAAAAAGAGAATGAACTTACGGGTCACCAGCCCCTGATAAATCTGTTCCATTTTCTTCATAATCTGGAAAAAAGTCCTCTCTTTCAAGTAACTCTTGATACTTTTCTTGGTAATCTATAAGACAACACAGAAAAAAAAAAAAAGCAGATCTTATGAAATGAGCAGTTTTTACCCCCCCTATAAACTTCTTAATGACTTTAGTAAAACTTAAATAAATGCTTTCATAGAACCTGTATTCTTAGTTGGCTTGCCTTTGTTTTGTTGTATGCTCACAAACCCTAAAATATTTTGACATACTATTCTTTTAAATGTTTAATATATTCTACAGTTGGTTACTAAAGAGTAAACCTAAGATCTCCCTCGTGGCATATAATCTACAACTGAACGAATAACTCCCAATCCATCTCGTTTTAACTTGTTTGTGAGGGGTCTCACTATGTAGTTCTAGCTGTCCTGGAACTTCCTATGTAGATCAAATGGGCCTCAAGTTCACAGAGATACTCCAGGCTCTGCCTTCTAATTGCTGAGATTAAAGCCATGTGCCACTACGCCAGGCTCTTTTTCACTTTTTATCATTTGTTTGTTTGTTTTTGGTGTTTTTCAGACAGTGTCTCTATCTGGGCTAGGCTGCCAGACTGTTGTGGACCTCACTATGCCAGCCAGGCTAGCCTTAAGCTCAGAGATTCTCTTGCCTCTATCTCCAAGCTACCTCCAAGTGCTCAGTGCTGGAATTAAAGGTATTTGCCACTACTCCTGGCTTAGTTTTTACCTTGAGCCAGGATCTTACTAAGCTGCCCAGGCCTGTCTTTTAATCCTCCTGATTCTACAGAGTAGCTAGGATGACTGGCTTGCACCACACAGGCTACTCTTCATTCTTGTTCTGAAAAGTTATTCTATCACTGGGTTAGGGCCAGTTTTTTTTCCAAGACTGTCTTTATAAAACTCTAACTCAACATCAAGGGTTGATGCCATTCCAATTTTGACAGATTAGAGAAAATTTAAGCATAAAAATGTCCTGCTATAAATCCTTGTGGTAAGATATAACATATTCTTTTTACTGTATCAATGAAGGCTGCCAAGAAACTCCAGAACATGTACATACATGACAGCTTAGAGGCGCACAGAGGGTGTTGGTTTCAGCAGCCAAGGGGTTTGGCATTTAAACATACACAGAGTGTTCAAGACCCTGGGTCTGTGTAGAACAGGAAGATAGAACTCATACATCTATCTCTCATCACTCATAAACATCTAAGGGCTGATATCTTAAAAGGATGGACCTAGAGAAGCAACAAGCAAACAAACAAACAAAAAACCACCTCAGCCGCAAACAAAATTTTGTTTTATGTTTGGGTTTGTAATGAGTCAGGTACTCTGGAGAAACTGTTTATACAGAGTTTGTAACAACTGAATTGACCTTGAAAAATGCCTCAAGAAAAAAACCAAGCAACCAACCAACCAACCAACCAAACAAACAAAAAAAAACCCATCCAACCTTTTCCAAGTTAGTGATATACCTGCAGTGCCTGGCAAAAGCAAATCTAAAACTATTTTGGGTAGAGATCCTAAAACCAAAGGTACAACAGGTTTTTAATCAAGAAACAAAAGGTTAAACCACTACTGCATTCATACTGAAGCAGGTAGTAAGCCAAATGGTTTACAAAAACAAAATGTGTGGAGATGGCAAAAAAGATAAGCTGAGTAAATTGGTATCCAACACACATCTGGGAAAAGACTAGTCTTTGTGCAATTCTCTTTCGTTACTATTGTGTAATTCTGAAGAAATTTCTGAATAGAGGTTTAAGAAAAGCAAAGACTGCCTATAGACTGATGAGAGAAAGGATTTGAAACTTTGAAAATAGTCCAGATAATAATAAAATATTAAACAAAACAAAACAACTGGAGAAAACCGATGTGAATCCTCTATAAAAGTATGAACAAATTCGTCAAGATAGACACAAAAGAATCAAATGAAGGAGGATAACTCTGAAAAAATATGCGAAGAAGGAAGCTTCTGAAATTGTTTTTGAGAGAGGGTCTTCCTATGTTGCCTAGGCAGGTTTCAAACTCCTGGGCTCAAAGTCTTCTACCTTAGCTTCCTGGTTTAGCCTCCATGCTCAAACTGTCCTGGCCTGCTTTAAGAGATTTGTCCTACCAGAAACAGCATGATTTACATAAGAATACTTAAGAATGGGATACTGGTGAAGAAAGACAAATATACTAACAAAGAATCCACAAGAATGAATAGTATTCAGAATGCTATAGGCAACATTATAATGAAGAGAGAAAAAAAATAAGTTAATACCTGATGTTGAGACATTAGAAAAATATTTAATACCTACTATATTCTCCTTGTAAAAGTTAGGTAGGTTAAAGGTTTAAATAGGAAAAACAGCAAGCATGATTTTTAGAAGATAATGAAAACATAATTAAGTAAAAACCTGTAAAAACAAGACTGGCTAAACTCAAAGCATGTATATGAAAATACATCATATGCAAAATGGAAAGATAGCCACATAGCACAAAGGGATAAGCCCCATACCTGACCAAGATCATCTTTTTCTAGACTTTGTAAGGAATCACAAATTAGTAAGACAAATGACCCAAGAGAAATTGGGGGGGGGGGGCAAACCAATCAACAGGCAGTTTTCAAATGAAGACAAAACAAAACAAAAGAAATTCAGTATTATTAACCATGAAAATAACTACATCTAATTTCATTTCACAGAACTGGACTGACAGAAGTTATGTCTAATAAGTGTCACCAAGAATGAAAAACAAAAGTCCTCTAAGACATGGGTTGGAAAACTAAATGGAATGATCATGCTGATGGAATGATCAAAGCTATCCAGCAACACCGCCCAGCTTAGTGAAGCTGAAGATGCTTACACTTGTAACTTAGTTCTACTTCCTCATCCTAAAGAGACTCCTTTGTGCCAGAAACATTGGACACAGTCAATGCTTCTTAATTAGAGGAAACGACTGGAAAAATCCCAGTTAATAGCTGGCTGTAGTTTGTACTACATCAGAACTCTCAGATTACAGTCCCACCTGTCAACTACTGAATTTTTTTTTCTATAAATAATCCTTTACTAGAAGGAATGCAGAGATTTGGATTTTAATTAACTCTGAATTGTAGATACTAATGCAATCTATAATCTATACATACTAACATTAAAATAAGCTGCTGACTATTCAGTTAACTAGAATCATCTTTGCCTTCTATTCTAATCATCTGAAAATTTAAGGTGAAAACAAACACTAAGACGAATACAAAATAAAAATGGTGGGACTTAATGGAGGGATGAAATCTTCGACTGAGAAAGTAACAAGACATTACAAACTAATTACTTAAAATGGTCTCAAGTAATCAACATAGGACAAATTGTAACTGTTCAATTTTAGAACATATGAAACCCACAAAAAAACATACTTTGCACTGTCAAGGAGTAATTTTAGGTAATTTACCACTTAAGAAAAATGGGAAAGTGACTGAGGCAACATACCTGGGTCTGCTGCCGTGAAAGGAACACCATCAGATGTATAAAATGTTGGTTCATTCTAGGATAAATCAAAATAATAAAAATAGGTATTCATTTCAAAATATAGTAGAGTAATGTATGGTCTGAGGTCAATCACCTGCAGTCAAATTATACATAATAGGTAACCCCTAACTTTCCAACAACCCATACACTTTACTGGCATGCATATGGTTCTTAAATTTCCATTTGCCATCTTACCCTCCTGTAGTCCTAGGACCCGTTGTGTTGGATCCATCCCCTGGCTGAACTGGATTTAATGTTGACTTAGTTTAATTTTATTTTCTTAAAATCCTGCCATTTTTAACGAGTTTACAAGATTGGGGTTGAGTATTCCTCTGTAGCTGCTTAATATTTGGTAATGTCAGAAGCTAAGTGATACAGAACATCTGAGATATAGGAATTTGGTTATAATGCTGACTTAAGCCCAAGCACTATCACTATTTCTTGACAATGGTTGAGTCTTGATTTACTCTTCTTTTCATTAGAGGATCTCTATTTATATGATATGCTGGTTCCTATGGCAATAAAAAATTTAATGGGCACTGTACTTATACAGAGAATGGCTTTATATAATTCAACCAGTTTCCCAAATAGAATTCATCATGTGGTAGTTTGACCAAGAAGGGCCCCCACAGGCTCACAGACTTGAATACTTGGTTGCCAGTTGGTGGAACTGTTTGGGAATAATTAAGAGGTATGGTCTTGTTGGAGGAGGTGTCACTGGGTGCCGGATGTGAGGTTCTAATAGACTCTCAAGCTATCACTCTCAGTGTGCTCTACCTTCTGTATGTGAACTGAGATAAAAGGTCCCAGCTGTTCCTGCAGGTGTCTTTGCTCTATCATAGACTCGAATCCTCTGGAACTATTTGTCCAATTAAATGTTTTTTTTTTTTTTTTTAAGTTGCCTTGGTCATGGTGTTTATGACAGCTATAGAAAAGTAAACTAAAACAAAGCATTAAGTGAAACTTAAAATATAAACACTGGGATACCATGAAGTAGTTCGGGTCATTTTCAGGGGTAGCTTCTCTGTATGTTGAAGTTGCATGGACCCTGCCCCAGTTACTTGACCGAAGTTCAACAAGTTTCAAGAGCATCTGTTTCACATCTCTACAGAGAAAAAGGTTTTTAAAAATTAATATGCATCCACTGCAAATTCTGTCAGGCTCTATAATATTTCCAATGACTTAAAATGCTTAATTTATTTAATTTACTATAGGTACCCAATGCTTTATAAATTATAGACATTTTCAATGACACATAATTCACTGTATTATTTTTACTTTAAAAAAAAAAAAGCTTGAAGCTGGCCAGCCCTCGTGGTACACTCCTTCAATCTCAGAACTTGGAAGGCAGAGGCAGGTAGATCTGTGTGTATTTGAGGCCAGTCTGGCCTACTTAGCAAGTTAAAGGACAGCCAGAACTATATAGTGAGACCCTGTCTTGAAAAAACAAAAGCCAAGCAAAACAATACTTTTGAAGTCCGTTCCACTTTACTGACTATATGGTCATGAATTACACTGGTCTCTTACATTACTTATGATAGAGTTCTCTGCATTAACACTGGGTCCATGTTTAAAATCTAAATAACTTTCTCAACAAATTCATCATATCTTACCACAAAAAAAAAAATTCTTAAGTTTTCAGTTTTAAGTATAGATGAACAAAATTTACTAGAGTGAGAAACCATACTGGACTGATCTATAAATCTTAATTAATTACTCTTTGAAGTACACAGATTTAAAAAACATTAAGAAAATAATAGAAAACCGAGATCTACTTGCTTCTTTTCCTACCTGCTGCAGTTTGCATCTAGGACAACATTTTCAATTCTCTGAATTATTTCTTCCATATCAGTTTTCCCTTTTTCCTTCCAAGTATCTTCTAAAACTGACCCTGTCAACTAAAAACACAGATGTCAGTTAAACCAGGAATACAGTAAAGGAGAAATTTTAAAAATGTATTAGCAAAAGCTGGATTAAAAAAAAAACTAGATGGTTTGGTATTTCCAATTATTCTCTGCCTACTGTCTGTATTAGAGACTTCTACACCATCTCTGCTTTTCTTTGACTAGTTAGTATTAGGCTTCACATCATAATTATTATCCAATATTTCCTATTTAGACTGGCCATGTAAGATTTACTATCTCTTTTAAAAAAATAATTAACAGTGGAGTGTGACCTAGGAGTTGTAAATTAAAATACACACTCTTCCCCCAAAATCAACAACTGACTGTGGTGGCACACACCTTTAATCCCCACACTTTGGAGGAAGAGGCAGATGGATCTCTGTGAGTTTGAAGGCTAGCCTTGTCTACAGAGCTATTCCAGGACAGCCAGATCTACATAGTGATATTCTCTCAACACACACACAAACACACGAGTAAATGTTTGAAAAAAAATTAAAGATAAATAAAAAACAGGCCATTCACAAAAACAATCAAATAGCTTATAAGCATAAAGAAATGCTTAAACTGACTATTGATTAGGTAACTTCAAATTATAGTTAGGGTTTTCCTCTTATTATTATTCATTCATGACAAACCTAACTGATTATATTTTTCCCTGGAAGATGCAGAAAGGTATACTCATTCATTAGTAGAGAGAGTATACTATAGCTCATCAAACTTTGATATTAACCATTGATATAAAATACCTATGCTCATTGACTCTCTGAATTTGTTAAAAACCTTAAAAAGTACCTGTAAAGAGATAATGAAAGACTACTAGCAATGCTATAGTACCCAAATGGGAAACAGCTCAAATTTTTATTAAAATAATGGATGAGCAAATGTATTTAAATACAAAAGAATACTAGGAAGTCACTCAATACAGAGCTAAATCTCTCTGGAGTGATTAAGATATTTCATCTGGGAGCCAAAAAAAGCTGAAATAAACTAAGAACGTTTTTTGTACGGACACATAAACATAGAAAGGGAATGGAATTTACTAATGGGTTGGGGTGAAGGATTTCCATTTTTCCTTCTAAATTAAATCCTTATATACAAACTATATTGTTTCTAACTTATTTGAAAGCCAAATGTAAGATGACAATTATGTAACTTTAAAAACTTAATCTTGAATTTGTACACTACACATACTTGCCTTCTAAATTATAAAAGTTACAGTTAAAGAGTATAAGCTGGTAAGATGGCTCAGGTGGTAAAGGCACTTGCAGCCAAGTCCTACAACCAGAGTTCAACTCTCAGAATCTACAAGGTAGAAAGAAAAACCCTCCAGCTGTCTTCTGACTACACAATAAATGTATAAAAAAAAAAAAAATTAAAGAAAAAAATAAAATAAAAACCAACCTTTAGCAATTTTACTGCACAAATTAAGTTGTCATCCATAGGATTAGAGAACAGAGCATTCAGCAGTTCCCGAAGACCAACCTGAAGAATATCTGCTCTTGTAACCTGTCCATTTGTTCCTTTAATCTTTAGGAGAAAAAAACAGGCACAGCAACAATACTAAAATGTGATATAGACACATAAAAAAAGGCTATGAAGATTACAAAAATAAGTATTTGGGTTAAATATAAAAAATCATAGGAACACACTGTGGTAACTTCAAAATTAATTACAATTGTTCTCTACATAATTAAGACCTCTAATAAAAATGCAAATTACAGGTAAATTTTAATTTTTACTCGATACACATAAAACATAAATAAGTCCACTTCAATACTGCTGCTTCACCAAACATGCTGTAATTTAGGCTATCATTAAAAAATATATATTTAATTTTTTTATGTGTTTGGGTGTTTTGCCTAAATTGACTTCTGTGCATAATGTACATGCCTCCTGTTAAGGGAAGCCTGGTAGAACTGGACAAACAGACATTTGTGAACTGCCAACTGAGTGCTGGGAATCAAACCCTGGTCCAATGGAAAAGCAGCCAATACTCTAAACCACTGTGCTGGTTTTCCAGCCCCAAGGTACCACATTTGAATAACAAAGTATTCTATTTTTCTTTTTATACAAGTTAAAACACCCCCTTTTTATATTAGACTATTTGGCCTGCTAGAGAAATTTATGTGTAGGACCAACGCTTTGCCTTCATACTCCTCATAGAACTAGCAGCCTTATCATTTCCACAGGAGATGCTAAGTGGCTTTTTTGTTTGCTTTTGTTTTTCGAGACAAGGTTTTCTCTGTGTACCCCTGAATGTCCTGGAACTCGCTCTGTAGACCAGACTGGAACTCATAGAGATCTACTTGCCTCTGCCTCCCAAATGCTGGAATTAAATGTGTGCACCACTACCACCCAGCTCTGAGTGGTATTCTTTTCTCTTTTTTCCTATTTATTTTACATCCCAATTGCACCCTCCCTCCCTCTTCTCCTCCCAGTCTCACCCTCCTCTTCTCCTTTGAGAAGGGAAGTCCCCCTGGTATCATCCCGCCATGGGTACCAACCCGCCCTGGCACATTAAGTCGCAGCAGGACTAGGCACATGTCTAAGTGGTATTTTTTTTAAAGACTTATTTAGTATATGTAATTACACTGTAGCTGTCTTCAGACTCTCCAGAAGAGGGAGTCAGATCTTATTAAGGATGGTTGTGAGCCATCATGTTGTTGCTGGAATTTGAACTCAGGACCTTCGGAAGAGCAATTAGTGCTCTTAACCACTGAGCCATCTCTCCAGGCCCCCTAAGTGGCATTTTAACATGATTTTATAAAACAAAGATCATTTTTATTTTTTGTGCATGAGTTTTTGGCTACATGAATGTATGTGCATCGTGTGTGGTACCCACAAAGGTCTGAAAAGAGTTCCCTGGAACTAGAGTTGCAGACAGCTGTGAGCCACCCACATGGTAGCTCTGAGTCTTCCACAAGAGTAGTACCTATTTTTCCAGCCCCCTTAACGTGACTTAATTTAACGCACATTTAAATTGGTGTTCTTATTTATCTTACAAACAAATAAAAATGAAAAAGGAACACACTTAAGACTATTAAAAAGTTATCCTCTTATGGTCAGAATAACCCAGCACTGAAGTACCCAGGCCCGTAATTCCAGCACTAGGAGGCTACAGTAGGAGGTATGCTACAAGGGTGATGCCAGTCTAGTTGACACATTAGCTTCCTGAGAACACAAAGGCTTTTAAAAGCTCAGTTATTATTTTGTAAAACCTTATCACTGTTCCACTCAAATTTAAATACAAAAAGATTTGCTTTCACTCCTATTTCTCTCACTTCACTTTTGTTTAACTTTAACAGGGTTTCACTATGTAACCCAGGGTAGCCTAAACTCAAGATTCCTCCCCAAGTGCCAGGACTGCAGGCAGTTATCACCTGGCATCATTGCACTACTTTTTCCTCATTTTATTTTGTTGCAAAGTTGTTATCATGTTGCAAAGTTAACATGAACAAAATTCCTTCCTGGAAGCATTTTATATGTTTGAGCCTTAAGTCCTAATAAGAAATGCTCTCACCTCCAGGTTAAGATATAGTTCTCCCAGAAACAGAACAAATGCATGAAATCGTTTTCGAGTCCCTTCATCCCCTTTGGCAGCATGGTCTTTAGCTTCATACTCCGTCCGGCACCTAAGGAAGATGTATCTTTTATTATCTCACATTGTTTTGTCTCTTCGCCAGTAAAACAAGCTGGTGCATGTCAGTCTGTTTATCCACAGAAATAAAGGCAAGTACATGACTACCCTGACCTCTCCAAAGGCTGCAGTTTTAAGAAACTGACCGGAATAAATGCAATAAAACTACTGGATTGTTGCAAGATTAATAATAAAGACTTCACAAGGTTCAGAACATTCTAGTACTAAAAACATGAAGAAAAAATATGTCTAATAGGTCTTTTTACTAAGGAAGAACTGAAGTGTTTTCTTCTATTTTTTAAAAAAGAAGAATTTATGTGTGTATCTAGTTCAGCTAAAGTGTGAAAAAAAAGAATCCTTAAGGTTTTTCTTTTCTTTTTTCTTTCTTTCTTTTTTTTTTTTTTTTTTTTTTTTTTTTTTTTTTTTTTTTTTTTTTTTTTTTTTTTTTTTTTTTTTTTTTTTTTTTTTTTTTTTGTGACACTGGAGACCAGATCTGGGCCTTGGGTGCATGAGGCAAGGTAATAAGAAGCTGTCTCCTCAGCCCTTTTAAATATCTTTTGAGATAGGTTTTTTTGCTAAGTTGTCCAGACTAGCCTTGAACTTAGCATGCTACATAGTAGAGCCATCAACTGACAACCTTCCTGCTCCACCTTCCCAGGATCTGGGATTAGATTTTGCACTACCATATCCAGCTAAATTTATTACTCTTATACTTCCCATTATACACTATCAGATAATACTGAGGGTAAAACTACTAATTAAGTAAATAAACCAACAGACTCTCACTAGTTGAAACCACAAGTCCAAAGCAATTAATTTGTCTCTATTTCCAACAGAATGGAAGGTGTCAAATAACTGACTTTCTCTTGCTCCATTTTCCCTTCCATGGTCCACTTGCCTTCATGCAGTGCTGAGCAGAAACCTTGGAGTTTTTACACTCACAGTCCCAATGCATCTGGACTAAACTCCACCCTCCATGGAGTTTTTACACTCACAGTCCCAATGCATCTGGACTAAACTCCACCCACCATGGAGTTTACAGGGGAATTATGGTGTTGGCTACTATTACTAAAATAGATGTTTTTTAAGGATTTTATTTTGGTGGTTTTTTTTTCTTTTTTCTTTTTCTTTCTTTTTAAACCGATGAAGTAGTAAGAAATGGCAGCAGGTAATTTGTTTTATAAAACAGATGTGGATAGTTCTCTTTTTAGAGAGGACAAAGAAGGAGTCTGGCGCAGTTACGAGCTTTTGTAGACTGAATGTTTCCTAAATAGCCAGCTTATAATAGTTCCTTTTTATTTTTATTTTTTTTAACTTTCTTCCTCATCTTTTTTTTAGACAAAGCAACCTTCTATTCCCAAACACTTACTGGGCAGTGTGAAAGGACAAGAAACTTACAATTCTAATTATCACAAGCTATAGCCTAATGAACACTGTCTTTTGAGTCAAATGTAATGAGTGGTTACCTTCTCAAATATATTAAAGAAATTTCTTATCAGAAGATACACATAGAAAGGGCTAATAATGAAAGAGCTAAGTAAATCAATGGCAATTCAACTATCTAAACTTTTTTCTACTTTCTTTCCTATTACAATTTTGTACTTAAATTTTGATAAAAGATTTTTTTTCTTTTATGAATTTCTAAGACCATGAGATATTAAGACACAGTGTATGTGCCCAAGTAAATCCTTACTGTAATACATGAGTGATTTCCCAGGTGAAAGACCCTAAGTCTCTAAAAGCTAACTATGTTCAATGATAAGAACCTATGCTTATTTCACAAAGGTGAAGAACAAAGACCAGATTTCTCCACAATCCCACTGCAACTCCACTCTGTCCTTTTCAAACTACCGAGGCATATACTTTTAAGTATTGTGCTCTGCTTCCCATTCATACTATTAGCACCTTTTCAAATCAGTGTCTTTGATAGTATTACAGCACTGTAGGAGTTCACGAGTGGAAAGAAAACTCAGAACAAAGAAAACTCAGAGAACTTTAATAAGGTGACCTTTCTGGCATCATACCCTGCTTCTAGTCCACCTTCTCTGTCCAGATAAAACAGTTTGTACTTAATTACTGTCGTTTTCAAAAATATATGTAACTTTGCCATTTTTATTTTTCCAAACTGTATTTACCCAGAGCTATTTGAAATTTTTTTCTTAAAAATTGACTATTTTTATGCGTATGGGTGTTTTGCCTACATGTATGTGTACCATGTGCATGTACTGCTCACCAAAGAAAAGAAAAGCATGCCAAGACTGGAGTTACAGATGGCTGTGAGCCGCCATGTGGTGCTGGGAATCAAGCCCAGGTCCTCGGGAAGAGCAGCCAGACACTCTTAACTGCTGAGCCATCTCTCCAGTCCGATAATAAACTTATTAAACATGAAAATGATCTTACTGCTAAGGACTACTCAAAATGATGAGAAGTTTAAAAAAAAAATCAGTTTTACATTTTTTTTTGTATTTTTTTTGTTTTTTGTTTTTTTTGAGAAAGGAGATCTCACTCTGCAGCCTAGGCTGGAGTGCAATTTAGTCCATATCTCAGGCTAGCCTTGAACTTAAAGTAATCCTAGCTCATACCACACTCACATTAAGAAAATTAGTTTTCCCTTGTACTTCATAATCAATGGTACCTCTTAAATACGTAATAAATACCAACACTGTTTATGCAATTCAAGCACTAATCCTACACTGTACAAGGTGTACAGCAAAGAAGATTCCACAAGAACCGAGAACTATTTAGATCAGATAATTAAAATTTTAGAGCTCTTAAAATAGCTATTATATAGCAATTAGAAAGACAAGAACAAGTGACAGATGGAACATAATGAAAAGTGCAGATTTTAAAGCTCAAGTTTAATAATGCAGTGTAATGCAAGTAGTGGTTCAAATCAATCAAGAAAAATGAATTACTCATTTTTATCTAACTTAAATTCTCAAACCAAAACTACAGAAATACCAAAGAACAAATCAGTAATCATTTTGATGAGTCTGGGAAATGCATTCCTAAATCCAAAACCAAAAGCAAAGGCTATAATAGGAAAAACTGACATTTTTGACTGTAAGATTTAAATATTTTAGAAATTAGTCTGGTTTGCCTATATTCCCCTGGAACTCTCTATATCATAAGGTCTTTAGAAAATATCAATGGTCAAATTCTATTATGTGTAATTTATGTTCACACTGACCTTTGAAGTAGCAATTGGCGGAAGTTGCCACTCTGTGGGCTAATTGTCAGATGATGGGACAGGTAATTACACAGGCGAGCTCCCATGTAAGAGAAATTTGGGATAGACGTGGCCTTTTAAAAAGAAAAATTTTGTATAACACAAATACATTATCATCAGTTCAAACACTTAGCAATATTTTATGGAGGAAACCATTTTGGCTACCAAAATTAACTATATAGTATATAAAAAAGGTTTTTGTTAGGCATAAGGAAATTAATTCTCCCACCTAGCCTTTTATTAAGAACCACATTACAAAGAAAAATGTTTAAGGCAACTTCTCCAGTTCCTCATTTACCTGAGGTTACCAGAAAATGTCTTGATGTTAACCCATTTTTGCTGAAAATACAGACATGTAGACAGCTGCTTGGTAACAATTTTGAAAGACGAAAAAGAGAAACCAAACTATTGATCAGTGTTGCTTCTCAGGGTAAGAGCACACACTTTGGGACCTAGCAAGTCCATAAGACACCCAAGTTTTCTGCTTTGTGACGTTGGCCACTACTAAAACGTCCCCGAGCTTCAGTTTGACACACAAAAGTGATTAACAGCACCTGGCATGACATCTCAAAACAGTTGGAATAAAAAGAAAATCAAAACAACTAAGCCACTTAAAAAGAGAATGGGAAAAAAAAAAAACAAAAAAACCCAGATTATACTACATCTGGAAGAGAATGTGATGTAGTGAAAACAGCACCTAAGAAATCTGACTTCAATTGCAGATTTTAGAGATCAGCAGACAGCACAGCTTGCCACCTCATGGGAGATAGGAAAACACACACTAGGGTATTAAGACTAAGGTCACAAAGGTAATAATCAACCAGAGTCCAGTCTAACAGATGGGCTGAAGCCCCTCTAGCCTCTTCTTGATCAATTTACTAGAATAGATTGAGTCACTTAAGCTTCTCTGCTCAGGACGTATAAAGTATACAGAAGAGTAAGGCTTTCAGCCACTGAGCTAGATTATTTGTAGAATGCTTAGCATTATTAGAAACATAGCAAAATGCTTTATAATTATACTTTTTTATTTCTAGGTTTTTTTTTTTCTTCTCACATTTGTTCACCTTTGGTTTCAAAAAAACAACTCATTTCCCATTATTGGCTAAGAAACTTTATCGTCTGGGAATGCAAAACTTGACATCATCTCAAGTGTAAAATTTGGAGATCCAATCAGAATTGTTAGTCAAGACGACTTATTTTTTTTAAAAAAAGATTTTATTTGTCTCACACACACATATATATATTCATCATATTTATATGTGTGTATGTGTGTGTATGTATAAATATGATGAGTACACTGTAGCTGTCTTCAGACACACCAGAAGAGGGCATCAGATTTCATTACAGATGGTTGTGAGCCACCATGTGGTTGCTGGGAATTGAACTCAGGACCTCTGGAAGAGCAGTCAATGCTCTTAACCACTGAGCCAGCTCTCCAGCCCCAAGATTTCTTTCTTTCCAGGCTATCTATTTTTCTTCTTTGGTCTTATATGGCAGAATTAAGCTATATACCTGAATGATTTAAGACAGCCTTACTAATCTTGATACTGACTAAGGGTGACACTACCTCTTAGAAGTTAGAGTGATGCCTTTGTGTATCTTTGCAATGTATGCTCTTCTATACATGTTAATTTTTGGGGAATGGTAAAAAAGAACGTTCCTTAACTTTTAAAATTGTACTGAAAGCAATTTTAAAAATACAGTTTTGGGGAAAAAAATAGCACTGTCTAATACAGTTTGAACCCTTATAATGGTATTAATGTGCCACTGCTCATTACATGATGATAGAAGCTGAATATTGTATGACATAGACATATCAACTGTGAAGTCTTTAAGGAATTAAGATATGAAACCTAAGAGTGGGCATGGTCAAATCCTACAGCCTGGAAGAGGGAAGCAGAATTTAGTTTGAGGCCAGCCTGGGATAGATAGTGAGTTCCAGGCCAGCCTGAAATACAGAGTGAGACCTTCTCAAAAGCATATGAATACATAAATTAAGACAAGAAGAAAAATTTGAAAATTAATGTTTGACTATTTGGCTGTCTGGCTTACTTTTACTTATCTCAGTCCTGAGGACTAAATTCTGAGCCCTGTACTTGCCTGGTCCATACTCGGCCACTGAACTCAATCCTCAACACCACTTTGGCTTTTTAAAGAGAACTTTTTGTGAGGAAAAAAATTCACAACTTTTCTCTCCTCTTCTCCAATAATTCTACATGATTAAACATAGAGGGGAAAAACCCTACAATTGTTTTGTGTATGTTAGTTCCAGATGTTACAAAATGGGAGTATATGGATGGTGGGTGTGTGATTCTTGTGTAGATTTCCTTGTCAGAGCCTAAACTCCCTTCTGTACTACTAATTGTGTGTACAGAGCATTGGCTAAGACATAAGTACTGCTTCTATAGACTGTGGCTATACAGGCCAATTGATGGTATAGCCTGGCTCTAGCCTGGGATCTCTAACTATTCAAATTATAGGCAGACTTCAAAGCCCCTATTAACCATAAAGCATTAATGAGTATGGATGAAAATGACAGTAGCCTAGTCTTTTTGGAAGAATGTTTACATCTTGGGCTCCAGGGAAACTACCAGGCCACCCCCAGCTATGAGCCTACCTACCTGTTGGTAGATGAGTTCCACAAGTTCTTGCAAAGCATCGTCTGTTGTGACCCATCCATTCAGGGTTTCTGCAAACTGTTCAATTTCTGTTTCAAAACTGCCAGGCTGCTCTGTAAGATGATTCAGAAAATCCTGAACGTATTCTGATAGAGTGGGATAATCCTCACAACCATCCTCATAGGATTCCTACAGTTCAAAAATTAAAGCGAAACAAACAAAAACAAAATAAAACAATTTAATTCATATAGCTGGCAAAACAAGCATGCAGTGGCTTTAAGTTAAGGTTGTCTTTAGCAAGGAGTTTTGTTCAGGGATCTCGCATAACTTTAAAGAATAGAAACTTTAAGTGCACTCAGCTACTCCTCTCCCTTGCCTAACCTAAGTGTTTTTAAAAGAAGGTACTCCATTAAGACCAAGAATTACCTTTTCAGTCCTGTCAGACTTTCCAATATGACAAAGTTTAAAGTAACTTCACTATAATAAGCAACACAAAAAGAATCTAGTTACAGATGAAATAAGACTTACTTACAAATTTGCATTAAAACTGATGGGAAAAGGTGAACAAAACACATAGAAACCAGAATTACCAACCCAGGAACATTTACTATATTATTCTATTCTGTATAACCTCATATGTGTTTAAGACAACATCTATATCAAAAGAAAAAATACCTCCCCCAAATTAGTATGCTATGTCATCTATTTGTTGATACCCAAGGAAGGAGAAACATATTTAAATGTTTAAGTATAAAATTACATCATAATGTACATCACAGGAGACCTTCTGGCTGCTTTATGCGATTTCTTACCAATTTGGATAGTAGCAGTAGTTTTAAAATACTATTTTTCCCAGTGAAATATTCCACTTTTGGTAGCTGCTAACCTTATAATTAATGCCAGGAGCCTAGACAGAATTATGCAAAATGATAGCAGGCTAGAATAACATCCTTCTTGTCCTCATCACATGGAATACTATCCAAAGCATGCTAAAGTTTATCTGTTATGCTCAAATATATACATTGCTTGATGAGATTTATCCTTTTTCAAGTAAACTCAAATTAGAAATAAGCAAAAAAGAGAAGCAGTTTACGTAGGACTATAAGTTCTAGCTAGTCAGTGAGTACAAAAAATAGCACACAAGGTCAAACTTTCCTGTGATGGAACTATTCTTTCTAGTAAGATTGTACCTCACAGCCTTTCAAGAGACATACCAGGAGCTGGAGAGATGGCTCAATGGTTAAGAGCACTGACTGCTCTTCCAGAGATCCTGAGTTCAAATCCCAGCAACCACATGGTGGTTCACAACTGGCTGTAATGGGATCGGATGCCCTCTTCTGGTGTGTCAGAAAAATAGCAACAGTGTACTCACATACATTAAAAAAAGAGAGACACACACCAGTAACTCCAGCACTAGATTGATTGATCAGTAGTTTCAGGTCATTCTACACTACAGAGCAAGACTGAATCTCAAATCAAACGGCATGCTGAGTGCCTGCTAAGTAACAAACTATATAGATGCTCAAAGTACTTCTATGATACAATATCTGCCATGTACAGCAAGCAAAGTTAAAGTTCTCTTCTCATAATCCCATGATCCAAGGTACATTCAGATGTGGAAGTAATTATAGAAAGCATGGCCAGACAGAGTCTTGAGAGATAATATCTGGGAGTTGGTAGACAAAAGCTCAGTGGTTAAGAGCACTTGTTGCTGTCGTAGCGGATGTGGGTTTAGTTCCCAACATCCACATGGTAGCTCATAACCACCTGTTTAACTTCTGCTCTAGAGGATCCAATGCCTTCTTCTGACCTCTGCAGGCACCATGCATGTGGTCCACATATACTACTTGTTCACAAAACATCCATATATATGAAATAAAACAGATTATTAAAAAAATACTGACAAAACATGCAAAACAAAATCTCCCCCCAACTCGTCAGAAATCGGTGGCAAGATCTCCTAGGCAGCAGCAGATGCAGACTGTTGGTTCCAAAGAGGGAGGGACTTGGATTGATACTTTTGAGGAACAAAGTCAGTAGCAAAGGACTGAGGAAGGGATGGTGGCTGTTAAGAGTTAGTTAGATCATGATTGGTTTTGGGGGAGCAGACTAAAGAGGCTAATTAAATGCAGAGGGGGAGTAGTTTATACAAAGAAAAGTTGTACACAACTTGAATAATTGGTATATGTTAACAAAGCTAACTAAAAATTGTACTTTTATATTCTACACTATTCTCAAAATAACTATATCTTAGAACTCAAATTTGACATTATATAAGTGTGTTTGTTACCAAGAAACATATCTAACAATCTATAAGCAAGATATTGGTTAAATTTTATTTATATAATGTGCTTTCATATAACCACTTAAGAAAACAAGACAGAATGTATATATACCTAACATGGCAGGATATACATATCCATCCTTCTAGAAACAGTCCCAAGATAATCTGTTAAATAAAAAGAGCATATAGCTGGGCAGTGGTGGCACATGCCTTTAATCCCAGCACTTGGGAGGCAGAGGCAGGTGAATTTCTGAGTTCAAGGCCAGCCTGGTCTATAGAGCGAATTCCAGGGCAGCCAAGGCTATAAGAGAAACCTTGTCCCCTCTCCCCACCCAAAAGCATATATAATCCTTTTTTTTTTTTTTTAAAGAAAGGGACTTATTTGTACAGACCTAACATTTCTGCAAAGCTAAACAATTTAACATCACATCTGGAGTGAAAACATGTTCATATTATAAATACTCCACTTTATTGATAAGTTGTAAAAACAGTTAAGCATAAAAACATACATATTAATATGTGTATTACCTAATTCAGAATTCCAGAATTAATAAAGTTTTGGTGTACATGGTTAGTTTTAGAGACTCAAAAGAATCTTATTAATATAATGACAAGGAGTCTGAAAACATTGGCTAAAAGCAACTTATTTTTCTATCAAATGTCATTCACTGCAACAAAAGCATAGTTTACAGTGTCTGATATTTCAGCCTTATGTAAATAAAGTCAAAAGAGCTCTCTAAAATAGAATTCAAGTCTGATAAGTAAAGCAAAGCTGCTCTGAACATAGAACAGAGGAGGGACCTAGGTTCACCACCTTACAGAGTATTCTGAACAGAGGTATCCCACCATGCTTGAGTTAAAACCTGCATCACTTCTCTAGCACCAGACTTTTTCAAAGAATTCTTCTGTCTTCAACATGTCTTCCCAGCTGAAGAATAGTTTTTCAAGCTTTGTTTTTCTTAGAATTCTATGGCAAGAGATTATGAGGGACCACTAACTTACAAATATCCCTTTCATGAATATAGTCACTATGCACTGCACTGTAAGGAGAACCTAATCCCAGGCAATGGGAGAGGAACCTGAGCAGAGACTGAGACTATGGAATAATTTAATTCAGACTACTTAAGTTAGCTGGACTGAACCACGAAAAGGATGGGGAAGTGAGTCAACACAACTAATTTAAATGTGAGATCCTTATGAAGTTTAAAAAAAAAAAAATGGAGCTACAAAGCCTGGAGTCTTAAAGAATGAGGTTTGAGGGTTATCTGTACATGAGGAAGTAAGTATCAGAATCCGGGAGTAGGCAGGATTCACAAAGTAGGTAATAAATGGAGAAACATTAGAGGCTATAGTCTGAGGATGATAGAGAAATATCACCTCAGAAATCAGAGTTCAGCTAAGTGAGGAAAAGTGATGCTCAGTGTCAGCTTTATAGGTTAAAATCTGAAAAAGAGAATGTTGGTTGCAAAGTCTTGGAAGTACAGGAGATTATACATAAAGACAGAAAAAAACTACTAATATTAAATATGTAGTTCTAATATAATTATAAAAGAGATTTTATTAAAGACTACAAATGGTAGATGACTACATATTTTAAAAACAGAGGTGCATCATTTACAGTCATAAAAATAGTGTCAACATACCTAGAGGGATCAAACTGCAGAGATTTGCATTCACTGATCATTACACAGTACCAATAATAATTTTTTTTAAAAGATTTATTTACTTTTGTGAGTACAGTGTTGCTGTCTTCATACACACCAGAAGAAGGCATCAGATCTCATTACAAATAGTTGTGAGCCACCATGTGGTTGCTGGGAATTGAACTCAGGACCTCTGGAAGAGCAGTCAGTGCTCTTAACCGCTGAGCCATCTCTCCAGCCCGATAATTTTTAAGAGAGAAAAAAAAAAAAGGCAGCAGTAACTTGAAGGAAGATACTTTTAGGGGAAAAAAAAAGCTCTTTTGACAGTGATGGTATGATGATACACTAACATTTTCATCTCTTAACAAGTGCTTGATGAGATCCTATAGGGAACCTTTTTACTAGTAAGTAAACAATGATTAAATATTCATAGTCATATTAATTTGTCTAAGAAGCAACCATGAAGAGATGGATACAGTAACTTGCTAAGACAGTATGAAAGGGAAGAATTCTAGAAGCAGAACTAGAGGAAGGACTTAAGATTAAGAGCACAGGGTTTTAAAGGAACTAAAAAGGCACAGCAAAACCCACCATAAACGTTTACTATGTGCATGCCTGTGTGGACATTTGTGGGTGCATCTACGTGTGGAAGTCAGAGGACAACTTGTGAGAGTTGGTTCTCTCCATCATGTTGGTCCCAGGAACTGAACTTAGGTCATCAGCTTGGCAGCAAATGCCTTTACTGTGGGGCCATCTCACTGAACCAATTATGTAACAAAGAACAGATTCAAGGGATTTGTGGAAACAGGAATATTTCTAGAGAAGAGCTTCCAGAAAGACAGTTTTCTCTGCTTTGTATTATATGACCATTGCTTTACTCAGCATAAGTACTGAACTAGATGTAGAATGTGAGAATCTAACTTGCTTTGGAACATAGCTATTATACAGAAAAGATTCCCTTATAGGAACTTATCTGAAGAGCTGGGACAAATGAGGATTCTCTTGTTCTGTTCTAAATGGACTGAAAAACATTTAACCTGGACTATGAGTAAATACTAGTGTAAACTAGTAAGGTTGAGAAAATGTACTGGGGCATAGTAGCAAGCCCAAGTACTTACATGAAATTCAGGAGAATTACAACAGAGGAAGTTAGTTATGTTCCCATTATGCTTTTCAGATTCCAGTCCACTATAGCTATTTCTTATCATTGAACAGAAACTAGGAAATATACACTTTTCAATATCCAATTTAAATGTTGGCAACTAATTAAAACAATCTTTAAAACAAAAGGTCAGACAGGGTCAAAGAAGCTTCTAGTACATAATTTGTTTTGGTACACTGAATAAAGAAATTGTTGCACTAATAAATATACCAAAGAATTCTTAAAATACAATACTGATTCAAAGGAAGTGATGGAAGGGTAGAGAAGATGGCTTGGTCGTTAAGAGCATATACCACAGGATTCAATGGATGGCTCAAGGGTTAAGAGCACTGGCTGCTTTTCCAGAGACTGGGGTTCAATTTCCAACACCCACGTGGTGCATCACAGTTGTCATATATAATTCCAGTACCAGAGGATCCAATACCTTCACACATATATGCAGGCCCAAAACTAATACACATAAAAATAAGTCATTAAGGGGAAAAAAGCACATGCCACTCCTGCAGAAGAACCAGTTCCTTTCCTAGCATCCACATTGGCCATTCACAACCATCTTGTAAATCCAGTTCCAAAGAGATCTGACCCCTCAGACAAATGCACTCATCTGCACATACCCACAAACAAATGTACTTTTAATTTGAACTTTACTCAGGACTTTAAAAAGGAAAAACAAAAAAATAAAACTGTATTGCTCCCATGATAAAAGAGTCCACGGTAACGGGAAGGAAAATAAATGGGTAACTAGTTTTGGCTTCTAAAAAGTAAATATTCTTAAGAGCTTATTCAACTACTCAAGCTCTTTAAATGGTTACTTCCCTTTCTGAGCCAAATACAACTCTGACAACATGCCAAGCTACTCTTATTTACTTTTCATGACAATGGCTTTCTTCACCAAGTCAACTGCTCTCCCTGCCATATTCACACTGTCTTCTGTCTAATCCCAAAGCCAAAAGATGAATGGAGCTTCTATTCCTACAAAATGCAGAGTCTACACATTGATCAAACATAAAGAGAATCAAAAACATTACAAAAGGTATGCAGTCATTAATTTTAAGAAACCATAACCACTGGGACGGCTAAACAGAAAACACCAAGTGCTGACTAGAGAGAAAGGTAAGTAGCAAATCACACTGTGAGGAATGTAGACAGACAAGGCCTTTTGGGAGATGATGATGGCTCAGTCTATTAAGGTTGGCTACTGTAATTCTACTTTTACATACCAAGCAGAAATAAAGGCATTAATCAGTCAGGACACAGACAAGAGACAGCACAGTGGCCCCAAAGTAAAAGCTATCCATCGATAAATGGACAAATTGGAACCTTGATACAGTCAAGTGATGTGAATAAATTATCTCAAATTGTTATGTTACAATATAAATTTAGATGTAGAGTTAGAACAACAATCTAAAAAACTTCACTTATGTAAGCTTTGAAAAAATACTTTGTATGTCCAAATGGTGAGCCAGTACTCACCCAAATACTGGGAGCAGGCCAGAACAGGAGAGGCTGAGGCGGGAGGATATCAAGTTCAAGGATAATTAGGAATACATATCAAAACTATCTAACAAAACAAAACCAAACAAAGCTGCTCAGTGGTTACCCTGGGCATGAGTGAGAATCCTAGGGATGAATGAGGCTTAACTGATGTTGATACTTTTCTATTAGGCTGTCATAGTTGTCTTGAGTGGTTACTGTGAGCTGAGCCTTGTTCATTCTATGTTATCCAGGAAACCAAAGAGAGTGAGAGAGACTTGGAGCTAAGGTATTATTACCAATCATCTTTCCAATTCACCACTATTATTCCCTCCCCCTTCTAATGTTAATCTTTATGCACTGACTCATCTGAGTTTAGCAAGCACAATGAATTTCTTCCTATACATTTCAATTTATGCTTCCTACTAATATGAAAACTAGGACGAATTAATATTTGCTGCGTTATTGACAAGAATTTAAAGTGTGGAAAGTTCTTTACATCTATGTATATTATACTTATGTAAATGCTTTGTCAAAATTGCTTACATATTAAGCATAGTGAAGTTACAACTGTAATCCTAGGTTTGGAGGGCTGAGGCAGAACAACTGCCTTGCCTGCCTCAATCAAAACAAAACGACGACGACGACGACGACGACGACGACGACGACGACGACGACGACGACGACGACAACAACATAAAGACAACAAAACACAACAACAACAACAACAACATAAAGACAACAACAACAACAACAACAACAACATAAAGACAACAAAACCCAATCAACCAAAAAAACGTTTACAATATTTCTGCATACAACAAGTAACCTGAAACAAAACCATTGTTTTAACATAATGGACAAACACACTCAATATTCATGATACTTCCTATTTACAGCACAACAGCTATTTACCTCAATAGCTGAATTGAAGAATATTCTGCAACATGACTAAAATTAAATTAAAGGGAGCTTTCCTGCCTGCTCACGGTATAGGTTATCTAGAAGGTTCAGAAGTGGATTTTAGTTTTACAAATTGAAAATATGCTTGACAATGAGCTTTTCATACCAGGTTTGTTATTTTGTGTATTCTTTCTAAGTACTAGGTACACAACAGTGAAACGAGCCGGCAAGAATTCCTATTCTCACAAGCTTACATTCCAATACCTCGCACATAACTGCAAATTATATTCCTGAATCATGACTTCGCTGAATAAGATATTTCTGTGTGTGTAGTACAGAAAGCAGCCAGCATACTCTAGTGAAAAGAATAACCACTTTATTCCAATAGTTTTAACACAAGAGTTGTGGGAGGTTTAAAAAAAAAGTACTCACTGTATAATTAGAAGAATAACCTGATGGGTAAAATTCGGGGGCGTTCGCAGACAGCTTAGACATTAACACAGGAGCCACAACCACCTGGGGCTTAGCCATTGCTGACTCCGAGTTCTGCTGTGGGATTTTATCCTGTGAACTAGGTGGAGCTCTCTGGGGCTTCGTTTGTTCTGAGAAAGAAAAAGGAAAAAGAAAAAGAAAAAGCAGTGCTAGATGTATTCATTCCTTTGTACATAGCAACTTACTACGGATTTAGAAACTGTCTGAGAACTTCTGGATTTTAGGAGTTAAATACAAAACCCAAGATCGTTACGAGTCGTACAAAGAGCTTGCAAAACGGAACAATAGCCTTGCTTTGGCTCGTGAGTGCACATACCTGCCTCCAAAACGAAGGTTCGAGGGCTTTTCCCACCCCTTCCCTCTCTCGTAAGCAGTTGGTTAAGAAGTGGATGCTCGCCCGGGGCCCGGGGTTCACTAGGGAAAGGTAGGCGATTCTGACTTCCTCCCGGGACGCCAGACCGAGCACCGAGCACCGGGCCCCGGCCCCTCCCCCAGCCGGAGCGCACAAAGGATTCCAGCCACCACCTCCTTCCAAACCCAGTTCCTGGCTAGTCCCTACCCCGTGCCGAGCCGGCCCCTTGGGGAATGCTTTCGGAGAACTGGGGGGCGGATTCGGCGCGCCGGGGCTCGGCGTGCGCGAAGGCCCGCGGGGGAAAGCTGGCCCAGGAGCACCGGGGCCCCTCGAGCTGCTCCTGCTCCGTACCTGGGAGCGCCCCAGGCCGGGGAGGCCGCGCGGAGCCGGCGGGGGCCTCACTCTGGGCCCCTGGCGGCGGGGCGGTCCTGGGCTGGCGCAGCGGCGGCGGCTGCAGGAAGCCCGGGGCTTTGGGCTGCGGCTGCGGCGGCGGCGGCGGCTGGTGCTGCGACCGCTCCGCAGGCCCCGCTCCGTTCGGGAACCCGCCGCCCTCAGGCCCGCCCCCTCCGCGGCCCAGGCCCCGGCTCCGGCCCCGACCAGCACCTGGAGCCCGATCGAAACTGTCCGACATGCTCCTTGCTCTCCAACCGGGGGGCCGCCGCCGCCGCCGCCGCCGCCGCTCCAAACAGGACGCGCGGGAGGCGCCGCGGGCCGCCTGTCACCGCCGCGCCTCACTGAGGCCTCATGAATGGGGCCGGCGGGCCCTGCTCGGTCCTCAGCGCTCCGGGGCCCCCGCCGACGCGCCGCAGAACAGCGCCCGCCTCCCCGGCTCCCTTCGGCTTGCGGACGCTCTCCCTTAAGCCCCGCTTCCCCCGCCCGCCCGCTGGCCCGCCCGCTGGCCCGCCCGCGGCGCCGTGGGGCCGAGGCGGGTCACAGCGGCCCCCCGTGGCCCGGAGGCCCTGGGCGCGGCTGCCCTCCCGCCGGCTAGAGACAGACGCTCGCGTTCGCGGAAGGCTGGCGGGCTGGCGGGCGGGCGTCCGCGGCTTCACCCCGCCGCTTGGACGAGCGGCGACCGGGCCAGCAAGGCGGCTCCGCAGACGGCCGCCGCGTTCGGTGGTCTGGGCTCTCGGGAGTCGGGCTGTGGGACAGTCGGGGGGACGCTTACCGGGCAACTCCTATCTCCTCGCTGGTTCCTCCGGAGGAAAGTGCGAGACTGACGGTTGGTGGCAGGAAAATAATCCGGGGGGAGGGGGCGTGGGCGCCGCGCCAGGGTTCGCCGACGCGCACCTCAGTGGGCGCGCAGGTGTGTTCAGGGATAGCGCTCCGGCCGAACCCCGAGGCCTGGCGGCGAAGGAGGCCCGGGACGCAGCCCTGTCGTCTGCCGGGTTGTTTGCGGAGGAAGGGAGTGCACACAGAATGCTACCGCGTCCGCCTTCCAGTTCCCGCTAGGTGTTAGCACACACACTGGGTCACGTCCACCAAGCCTCCTCCACTGCCCTCCCCCTCCCCTCCCCCCCCGGAACTTCGTAGAAAAATTACACTACCTTCTACGGCAGGCCAGCTTCTCAACCCTCTTGCATCTCCTACAGTCGCTGTCCAATAAGAAAAGTTACCGGAGCAAAAATTGCAAACCACTTAAGTAATTGTCAACGTGTAGAAGCCTCCTTAAGATGAAAGGCAGGTGAAATTAATTTTACTATCTTTACTCCGATACGCTCAGATGATATTCGTTGCAACGTGTAATTAATGTTAAATGTGAATGGCAATCCCCCCCTCCGTCTGTCTCTCTTTGAAAATTAGTTGAAGTCTAATGTGTATTTTACACTCAAAGCATATCTCCCTGGGAATCAGGCACATTCAGAATGCTCCAGAGCTACATGTAGTTACTGGCTGCTATATTGCACAGCACAATTTGAGTAATTACCTGTAAATTGTTTTTGTCAGGGCTGATGGTGCTTCTGCCAAGTGAAAGGTGAATGTAAATAATGAAAAGCGGAAAAATAGATGCCCTTACTATTGCATTGAACCATCTCCAGAATTCTGAGTTTAACTCTGTGATTTAGCCAGTCGGTGGTGGCGAACGCCTTTAGTCCCAGCACTTGGGAGGCCAAGTTCCAGGATAGCCAGTGCTATACAGAGAAACCCTATCTTGAAAAAACCAAAACCAAAACCAAAACAAAACAAAATAAAACTCTGTGATTTAAGGACGGCTTAATGTTTTTCCAACTTTTATTTTCAGTATCATTTCAAATAGGGCCAAAAGTCCATGTTAACCTTTTTTTTATTAACCATGTGAAACATGCCTTCATGTAAATCAGCAAGAAAATATGGTTTTATTGAAGACAAGCATGAGTAAATGATTTGTGCTCTTGATTAATATTGTACAATATTTCACTTTAAAATTGGATGGAGATGCTGCTGCTGGCATTTTAAAATGTCTCTGACTATGGGCAGCAGTCACTTCTCAGTCACTTATTTTTGTTGGACATTTAAAAAACTTTCCCAACATAATATTTTTCTTAATTACTTGGGAATTTCATGCAATGCACCCCAATCGAACTCACTTCCCATTCTTCCCAGGTCCACCCTTCCACTCTTGTGCCTTCACCAAAGAAAAGAGAAAAAAGAAAAAAAAAAAACAAAACATTAAGTCCAGGTTGAGTGGCCCATGTACTCACTGGAGCATGGCCAAACTCCTGATGACCAGCCCCTAAAGGTAACTGAGCCCTTCCCACCTCCCACCAAACCCCTTATATTCTCACCTCCACCTCCACTAAAAGCCAGATTTTTTTGTTTTGAGACTGAAGTAAGTCTACTGTTCAGGCTGGCTTCAATGGAGCTGAGGCCAACTTTGAACACTGGCTCAACCTGCCTGCACCTCCCAGGTGTTGTGGTTACAAGCATTAGCACCGTGCCTGGCTCAGCAGTTACTTTAGAAAGGACCTAAAACTGTTCAAAATCTGAAAGTGAGATATCCTGGCTGTTCTAACTGAAGCAGTTGTACCTCTGCACTGTTCTGTGCCAGGCTTTTGATTACTGCCCCTTTGTTTCCTTCAAACAACTTTTTTGTGTTTTTTTTTTTTTTCAGGGGGAGGGGGTACTAAAATTGAACGTAGGGCCTTTCGGATGCTAAGCTTGTCCTCTGCTACTGAGCTACACTGCCAGCTCTCTGGTTAAAGCTTTCACAGTGGATAACCACCTTTTCTAACACGGAGCCCTTCCTAGGTGGGTATCCATGCTGATATCAGGGAATATTTATAAGCTCCTTGCACCACGGAAGTTAACTCATACATCGTAGGCCACCTCCCGTTCCCTGTTGTGCAATTTTAGTTCTATGCTTAGGAAATATGAGAGATGGACTCAGGAACAACATGAATGAATTTAATTTGTGATTTGCTAACTAGGATTTATTGCAAACCAGCAGTTATCAATGCTAATAATTATTAATATGTATCCACTACTGTTTTAAGAGGCTTTATCATTTTATTTATATAAGACCTCATATCCTCTGGGGCATATGCCAGGATGTTAGAGAAACTCAGATCCTTCTGGGGACCATTGTAATGCTGGACTTGGTTCTAGATACTACAGAAAAGGCCACGTGAAAACATATGAGAGCCATAAGGAGCTCACTGAAGATCACTAGAATAGCTCCTCTTCTCCATTGATACATTGCTTATTGATTAGTGGCAAAGAGGGTATGCCAGATTCCATTCAGAAAGGATGGAAAGTGTGGTGTACACTATCAGAAAGGACATGCCACTAACTAGGGCAAAGAGAGTTTCCTTTAAGTGATCTTAGTGTTCTTCAGGAATACTTTCTTAAGCTGCCTAGATTTCCCCTTGACATGGTTGTGCTCTGAGAGGACACCATCATGGCACCTTGTTTGTCAGATTACTAGGATTTTTTTTTTTTAACCATTTCTCTACTGAAATATCCTTTTGAAGGCAGTGGTGCTTTATCAGTACTGGTAGGTCAGCAGTTCTCAACCTTTGGGCTGAGACCTCTTTGGGGGGTCAAAAGACTCTTTCAACAGAGGATTCCTATAATATATACCTTGCATATCAGATATTTACATTACATTTATGTTGCATTTACAATTAACAATAGCAAAATCACAGTTATGAAGTAGCAACAAAATAATTTTATGGTTAGGGATTACCACAACATGAAGAAGTTTTTTCATTTGTTTGTTTTTTGTTTGTTTTGGTTTGAAGATTTATTTTATTTATGAGTACACTGTAGCTGTCTTCAGACACACCAGAAGAGGGCATCAGATCCCATTTTAGATGGTTGTAAGCTACCATGTGGTTGCTGGGAATTGAACTCAGGACCCCTGGAAGAGCAGTCTATGCTCTTAATCTCTGAGCTATCTCTCCAGCCCTGGTTTGGTTTTTCAAGACAATGTTTCTCTGTGTAGTCCAGGCTGTCCTGGAGCTCATTCTGTAGACCAATCTGGCCCGGAATTCAGAGATCTGTCTTCTGCCTTTTGAGTGCTGGGATTAAAGCTATGCACCACTACATCATGGTGGCATGAGGAATTATGTTGAAGTTGAGGTCAAAGCATTACTTAAGTTGAGCAGCACTGTTGTAGGTTTTAGCCCAGTTTTTGGTCCTTACAGTCTTCAAACTATAACTATTAATTTACAATAGACTTGCCTTTCCATAAGTCACCATTATAGTGACAGTAATGAAGGCCAGTTTTCAAAGCTGACTTCAGCTTCATCAGAGAACCTTTCAAGCCCAGCTAATGAGAAAATTTTCATAACTATGAAGGAGGAAATATTTGCAAGGCACATATCCAACAAAAGACACGTAACTAGAAAATATGAAGAACTGTCGTAAACCAACTATAAAAAATATCCAGTTGGAAATAGCACATTAATAGCAGAAAAAAAACCCCACATGAACAGATAGTTCACTGAAGAGAATATACAGAGAGCATTTAAGTTTGTGAGAACTCAATTAACCACGTTACTGAAAATTAAAACCAATGACATTTTGTTACCCACTTACCAAAAAAGGCAAAGTCAAAAAACAAAACCCGATCTTCCCAGTAGTTTCCACCCATATTTCAAAGGAAGGCTGGGAAAATCAGGAGAGAGATTGTGAAGCTTCAAGCGATTTTGAAGCCAGTGTCATGGAGACCCCAGGACGTTGGAGATGCCAGAAATGTAGTGTCTGCTGAGAAAAGCAGCAGGAAAGAAACATAGCCGGCCCCATCTCCCCACCCCCACAAGAAAAATACTGCAAGACAGGAGAGATGGCTAACTGGTTAAAGGTGCTTGTTATTCATGCATGGGAATGGGAAGGTTGGGATTCTGTAACTGCAGCACTGAGGGGTATGGAGACAGGAGGGTGCTGGGACTTGCTAGTTACTGGCCTGAACAAAAAATTGTGAGCTCTAGGTTCAGGGAGAGATCCTGTCTTAAATGAATAAGGTGGGAAATGATGGGATACTCATTGCCTTCCTTTGCCTCCCCGCGCGGGATAAGCACAAACTCCCTGTGTTCGGCCTCCCCAACCAGCTGTGCCCAATGGCAGAGAGGATGCAGGCCAACAACCTACACCTCTCTCTCTCCCTCTCTTTCCCTACCCCCCACCCCAACTCATTTCACACACATTACTTCCCATATGCAATCAAAAGACACGTGGGCTATAGGGGCAAGAAGACGCTTGAGAGCTTACATCACGCCAGACATGGACCTACGAGACTCAGTATTACCCGGCAGGGTTTTGCTTTTACCATGGCTCTGTTTTCTATTCTCCGGCTCTATTCCTTTTTTGAACAGAAATATTTACTCTGTGCCATTTTATACTGGATTAAAGTGATCTTTATTTTATAAGGAGATTCAGCTAAAAATTCGTCTTGGTTTTTGGACAATGTTGAAACTGATGAGACTTTGGGGGACTCTTAGAAACAAGTTTAAAACATTTTGCATTGATATGGAAATCAGCTTCTGGAGTGGGAACAGGAATTCAAACTGATGATTCAACACACAGCATCACGGCTCTCCACACACATGCTGACACATCTTGGTGGAGCCCTGGCCCCCAACTGGAGGGAACTAATTTGGGGAATAATGGAACTTAGAAGATGAGGCTTAGCCAGAAGAATTAGGTCAGTTGAGGATAGGACTTTGGGGTCTATCTTGCTCTTGATCCTTCCTAGACCCCCTCTTTTGCTTCCTGGTTGATACAAGCTGACTAGGTTTTCCCTGGCATCTTTCCTCTATGGTATTTCTGACTTGCTGTGGGTCTTAAAGCAATGAAGCCAGCAGGCCATGAACTCTGATAACTCGGAAACAGAGCCAAAAGGAATCTTCCCTATTTAAACTGCTTCTCAGTTAATTTGTCACCAAGATAGAAGTTTTCCTAACTCAATAAACCTTGCTTTATCTTACTACATTATTCCTTTGTAAATCAAACCACCCCATCAACCTAAATGCCTTTATCAATGAATGGAGGTATCATTAAGGAAGAAAAGATGAATTAGCTGCTGTGTTTGTCCTCATGGGTCTCATTTGTGGTAATTATCTTCCTCTCCTGGTCTCTTGGGCCCTCTGTAACTTCAGCCAGTTAGCACCGAGAGTTCTGGATCAGGGAAGAGTCTCCTCTGGACATGAATGATGCCTGAGATCTCTCCAGGATCTACTGATATTGTTTAATGTTGACCTCTTGACTGCACTATAAACTCCATGAGATTAAAAATGTGTTTATTCACTCAGAAGATATCCTGCTATGAGCTAGATATAGTTCAAGGAGCTAATCCTATGCATATGAGATTGAGAGTATGTAATTGATAGGTCTTAGGAAGCTACTGACCTATTTGTTAGTTATAGAAATTCATATAGAACAGTATGGTGGCTGCAATGTGGTGGTAGTTTATTGAGCTTGGGGGCAAATTCAGTGAATTCCCAATGAGGAATTGCCAGATTGTACATTATGCTTTAGTAAGAGGTCATAGATAAGGATAACTTCCAGGATTCTGGATTGGTGTCCCAACCAAAACTGGAATACCAGAAGGGCACAGGTTCAGGAACACAGAGACTTTTATTCCATTTGGACATTGCATTTGACATCTGAAGTGTCCAAGCAGAATTGTTTAATGGGCAGTTAGGTTTAACTGTTAAAGCTCAGAGGACTATATGTGGGTTAGGGATTTGATGGGTAGACTTAAGAACAAATGAGATTACATGATACATGTGTAAAGGCAGGAAAAGAAAAGAGACAGCACATTTAACAGCTTCATTGAGGGAGAAAGTTTTCCTTTCTGTGTTTTCCTATAACTGAAGTTGAAAGACGCTACCATAATCCAGATAGTTAAAGAAAAAGACTCCAAGAGTGTCTATTGTAGAGCTATCAGATAATAGGATTCTAGAGTCCATAAATGTAACCCTTGCCTGTGACTGAGCACTCCAGTGCCTACATTGGATGTTTCTTACCTGAAGCCATTAAGCGATGGAATAAGCAACTATCTTTGAGAATCTGATGCACATAAAATTTTACTGCATTTAAATTTGCATATTGAGAGAACATGACAGCAATAGTTTTGGCTAATATTTATATATTTATATAGCACTTTTATTTTTTTAACTACTTAATTATTATTTTATGTAAATACACTGTAGCTGTCTTCAGACAGTCCAGAAGAGGGGGTCAGATCTCGTTACAGATGGTTGTGAGCCACCATGTAGTTGCTGCGATTTGAACTCGGGACCTTTGGAAGAGCAGTCAGTGATCTTAACCACTGAGCCATCTCTCCAGCCCCACAGCATTTGTTTCAAGTAAATACTTTATATTAAATGGATTATATCTCATTTAATGTTCAAAATACCCTTATAAAATAGGTACCATATTCTATATATATTTTCCTCTATATATACTCACATATATATGTATATATGTGTGTGTACATATACATGTACACACACATATATATATATGGGATATAAATCTTTGAATATGAAATGCTTCCCCATAGGTTCGGTTTGAATATGCTTGGCCCATGGGAAGTGGCACTATTAGGAGGTGCGACCTTGTTGGAGGAAGTGTATCACTGTAAGGGTGGGCTTTGAAGCTCTGCTCAGTGCAGTTTCTCCAAGATGCAGAGCTCTTAGCTCCTTCTCCAGCCAGCATCATGTCGACCTGGATGCAGTCACACTTTTTGCCATGATGATAATGGACTAAACCTCTGAAACTGTAAGCCAACTCCAATCAAATGTTTGCGTTTCTAAGAGTTGGTTGCTTTGGTCATCGTGTCTCTTCACAGACATAAAATCCAAACCAAGGCAGCTCATGTGTTTGAATGTTTGGTTGTCAGCTGATGCCTAGCTGGTGGACATTGACCTTAGGAGTGGACCTTGAGGGTTATATTCAGGGCTGCATCTGACCCAAGTACTCTTACTTGGTCATTGAGCTGTGTGGATCCTCAGTCACTTGCTCCCTCTGCTGTACTTTCCCTACCCTAGTGGATTGTGCCTTCTCAAATCACGAATCCAAATAAACTCTCCCCCCTCTAAATTGCTGCTGCCAGCTGTTTAGTCACAGTGATAAGAAATTAAATAAGCACTGTGGCTCGGGATATTAACTTGCTCAAGATCCATCCTTAGTGATTGTTCTTGCAAGCTTAGATAAACCACAAGACTTCCAGAGTAAAGGGCTCACAAGGACACAAACAACTTAGTCTCGCTGACGTGTATTTCTTACTACAAGTAAGTAAGGAGGTGTGGGGTGGTAGTCTGTGCAGACATCCTGGTCCTGGTTGAGCAAGAGGTCTGGAACCCTGGAGACCAGGTGGGAGGTAATTTCCACCTGCATGGGACAAAAGGTCTTTCGGCCACGCCTCCTGGGCCCCTGGCTCCCGTTTCAGTCACAACCCCACTCAGCCTCCTGCACAGAGTGTGTGATATTGGTCACATATTAGCAGCACCAACCCTTCTTACATGTAAATAAAGATTTCCCAAGCTCTCAGCCCAAACCAATGAGAAGTACCTGCTGTTGTGAACCCTGAATCACCCCCAAAACTGTATTTAAATCCTATCCAGGGAACTAGAGGTGTGCGAAAGATCTACTCCACCATCTGAGCCTTTTGTTCTAAGAGCTGTAACACCTGAGGAGAGGTCTACTCTCTGGACACCCACCCGAAGCTGCGCTGCACTCCTCACTGGCTAGTCAACCTCTCGTCGGCCCAGCCCGACCCGACTCAGTGCAGGGTGGCTGAGGAGCAACTGAGTGATCTGGAAAGCAGGGCAGAGAAGGAGGTGAAGCCCACTTTGGCAGCAGAAGCGGCAGAAGTGACTTCTCCTCCCTGCCCATGCTTGCTTTCCTTCGCCGGAACTCTCACCTGAGCCAGGCCAGAGATCTCCGTGAGAGCCTCTGCAACACAGGCCCACAAGGAGGCAACTCAGTGATATTCTAATAGCAGTTAGAATAATATAGATTTGTGAATATTTTGGTTACAAGCAATGTAGTATTAGGGAATATAGAGAATGTAGATACCTTTATTTAATCTTAAAAACAAAACAAAACGAAACAAAAAACAAAAAAACCCAAAAAACACGCAGACATGAATATGTCAGCTAAAGACAAATGAAGCAGAGGAATTTCCCAGGGGAAAGGGTCAACATTGAAGGAGTAAAAGATTATAGAAGGGAGTGACAGGTCACAGATTCAGAGACCAGGTCGCAGACATAATCAGAAAGGAGAAAAAATGAGCACTAAGAAATAGAAACAGATGCGGGTAGTGTAGGGATGATCTTGTCCTCAGTAAGAAAGGAGGGAATGTCTGCTCAGATTGAGCATGATAGATTTACCAAACAGGGATCTTGAGGGAAGAGACAATAACTGCTATGGGAGAGGAAGTGACTACAGGAGACCTGCTGGCTGCTGCTGAGACCAAAGCTAAGGCTGGATGCTGGAGATTTAGAGAGACATCTCCACATCATCCCTTACCACCTGACAGCAACTGAAAAGCCTGTTAATGGGGATGCAGTTGCTTATGCAGCTAAGGCAGAGAGGGCTCAAAAACTCTTCATAGTTGAAGGTAGACCGAGAAGGGTTGAGGAAGAAAGATAGGTGATAGATGGAAAATGGGGGAGTAGAAATCAGAAATAGGGACCCTGGAAATAAGAGCCTGCGCTATAAGAGTAGAAAAAAATTAGTGAACATTCTGAATGAACAATTACCATATTCAATATTCCAATTACACGGGTCAACTGCTGGCCAGCAGGAGGTAATGTAATAGCTGGAAATACTTGTCAATCAGATGATGAACAGAGTCCATGTTTTGCATCAGAGGAAGAGGAGTATCATTTTTAATACAGAAGTATCAACCATGAGGTATTTAGTTCCTGGTGTGTTCTGTCTCCATATCTCTCTAGCTCAATCTACTCACTTACCTTTTGGTTGACATGCTCAAAATCAGTGTATTCTATTTCAAAAAGTTTTTTTTTTTTTAATGTCAGGGCCGGAGAGACTGCTCAGCGGTTCAGAGCACTTGCTGCTGTTCCCAGAGGACCCCAGTTCAATTCCTAGTACCCACGTAGCAGCTCACAACTATCTGTAACTCTAGGTCCAGGGAAATGACATCCTCACATAGACATACGTTCAGGCGAAACACCCATGCACATAGGATAACAATAAATAAATCATTTAAAATGTGTCTGAGTGTTTGGCCTGCATGTCCATGTACCACTTGCATGCCTAGTGCTGCCATAGGCCCTAAGCAGGGTGGAGATGCCCAGGTACCAGAGTTATGAGCTACCATGTGAGTGCTGGGAATTGAATCCTGGTCCTCTGAACGAGCAGTCAGCTTGCTTAACTGTAGAGGCATAAATCCAGCCCCCTTTGCTTCTGTCTTAACTACTACATTATGCTCACATGTTTTCTTAGTTTTAAGAAGTATCTGTGGACTGCATAATGAAGACAGACATTCTTTTAGGTATAGATTAGACTGTCAACGAGTAAGACAAAATGGAAACCATCAAGGAACTTACATGTAAGTACAGAAATCAGACAGATACATAATCATAATGCAGGGTAGACAAAATTTATACCCCTCCTACACTATGTCAGAAACAAAGTCAAGCATGTTTATATCTTTTCACAATACCAGAATTTATTAATTAACAATAAAGCCACAAGTTGCCTTGGTTTTATTTGGCTGCAATTTGCACAGTATTTCTGATTTCCCATGCTAGCTGACCATTGGCCATGGCATTGTTGGAGTTCAGTGGCCTCACTAGAGGAGACAGCGAGCTGATAAAGATGCAGAGAGTCGTTGTTGCAGTGTTTAGATATCAATGAACCCTGTGAGAGAACAACTGAAGGTACTGGACCTTCAGTAGGATCACAGGGTTGAGCCTAGCTGCTAGATTGACATGAGCTACAGAGGCAAGGTACAGAACCTTGGAAGCTATAAAGGCAAGGTACTGAGAGATGAATGGATGAACATGAATGAATGATGATAGATGAAGCAAGTGATGTCAGCAGAGGGGGAAGGAGGCCAGAGAAGCTGCTCTGGGAAAGGAAGCTGATTGGGAAAGGAAGTGCTCCAGGAGATCTGCTGGCCGCTGCTAAGGCCAAGCTAAGATTGGATGGTAGAGGTTTATACAGACCACACCTCAATGTATCGAAGTATTAATAGTTTTAAGGAATGGTGGTTTGGGGGTGGTGATTAAGTCATAAGGGCTCATGAATAGGATTAATGCCCTTATAAAAGCCAAAAAAAAAAAAAAGAGACAATTGTTCCTTCTGCCCTGTGAATTTATAGTTCTCTATGAGGAAACACACATCCCTCATCAGGTACCAAACACATCTACCTGTGCATGACCTTGGACTTCACAGTCTACACAGCTGAGCCATTCATTTCCATTGATTATAAGCCACCCTGCTGATCTTTTGCTTTGGCAGTCTGGCTAGAGTAAGATACAGAGTTATAAACATTAAAATAATGGCAAAATTGGGATCTCAAGGGGGAAGACCCCCACCTCAGCCTTGTGTGGCTTACTAAGTCTTCTGTGAGAAGGTCTTATTTCATATGAAATGATGGGTTAGCATTTATTTTCTCATTCAAACATCAACGCTCCTGGAATAGACTTCCCTACCTAGAATTCCCTACCAGAGACCAGCAAACTTGGAACCAAAGACCTGTATTTAAGTCTCATTTTTTTTTTTTTTGAGGTTGTGACCTTAAATCAGTGGTTCTCAACCTTTCTAATGCTGCAACCATTTAATACAGATCCTCAGACTGTGGTGGCTCCTAAACATTACATTAGTTCATTAAAATCACTACCTCATAGCTGTAATTTTGCTACTTTTATGAATTGTAATGCAAATATCTGATATGCAGAGTATCTGATATGCGACCCTTCTCTGCCTCCCCAAAGGGTTGAGAACCACTGCCTTAGATGCATCAGGTCATGCAGGTCATAATTTCTTTTTCTTAAAATAGAACTAGCAATGCCCATTTCATAGTCAGTGAAATAATCAAACGAGGTAATTGTGGTGGTTTGAATGAGCGGCCCTCATAGGCTTCTATATTTGAATGCTTCCCAGTTGTTGGATCTTTTTGGGAACGATTAGGAGGTGTGGCCTTGTTGGAGGCAAGGACAATGGGTCAGCAACAGTTTCCAGATTTCCTCAACAACAGTTCCAGACCTTCCCAGCAAGTTTCCAGCCCCTACACCCTAGTAATGAATGTCTGTAGAGATGGACCCAAGAGATTAAGACAGAGGTCACCTACCCTGGAATTCCCCTAATGTGCTTTAAGTCAGGTCTTGGTTGTCTCTCTCTCTTGGTAATGGGAGACCCCAGCATTCTGCAGAATAAAGTACGCTTCGCATTTACATACTATTTGAGACCAGGTTATCATTCTTTGTCAAATCATGGACCCTTACAAAATCATAGGGCATCTCTACCACCACAGGGGCCTCTCGGTTACCTGTTCACAGTCACTTCTACTTCTTGCATTCCCACCTCCTCTTTAAACCCTGCTAACCATGAATCTACTCTGAATTTCCACAATTTTGTATTTTTAAAACTGTTATAATAATGGAAACCTTTTGAGATTGGCTACCTTTTAGCATAATTGAAATTCATCCAAGTTATCTGTGTCATTTTTTTCCTTTTCTTTGTTCAGCAATATTTCACAGTAGTCATACACAATGATCTCCAAGTTAACAGTTCACTTGGCCATTCACTCTTCAGCAGGAACATTTAGATTAAATTACTACTAACTTTCACATTTAGGTTTTGGTGAGAGAATAAATTGCTATTTCTCTGGAATAAATGCTCAGAAGTGTAAGTGCTGAACTATATGGACCTATATGTTTGGTCTCTTCCCTACACTTTGAAATTACTTTTGTTTATCTACTGTCTATCTATCTGTCTGTCTGTCTGTCTTTCTTCCTTCCTTCCTTCCTTTCTTTCTTTCTTTCTTTCTTTCTTTCTTTCTTTCTTTCTTTCTTTCTTCCTTCCTTCCTTTCTTCCTTCCTTTCTTTGAGGCAGGTTTTTATGCTGTCCCTCTGCCTATCCTGGAACTCATGGGAGTCCTCCTGCTGCAGGATTCAGGTGTGAGTCACCATGTCCATCTTGAGGGCTCTTTGCTTTTTAAAGGCATTGTTATGGTTTTGAATGCATATGCTAAGAGTCTGAATGAAACTCAAAGGGAGGAGAATCAAAGCTTAAGTAGCATTTTGAACTGAGGCAGAAAAATGCACCCAACTAAAGGTGCTGACACAGTTTCCAAGGTCTGTCCTCAGAAGGCCACGTTTGTTTGTCAATCTCTCTCTGAGTCTGAGCCAGTGTCAGATCTCCCTTTTTTTTTTTTTTTTTTTTTTTTTTTTTTGGTTTTTCGAGACAGGATTTCTCTTATAGCCCCGGGTGTCCTGGAGCTCACTTTGTAGACCAGGCTGGCCTCGAACTCAGAAATCCGCCCGCCTCTGCCTTCCAAGTGCTGGGATTAAAGGTGTGCGCCACCGCCACCAGGCAGATCTCCAGTTTCTTATATGGTGCTTAGGGAAAGCTAGCAAGCATCTGATGTTTACTCTAACTCAGATGCAAAGTAACCCCAAAGGGGCAACTTTTCAGTTACTCTTCTCTCTGCGGTCTCCCTGAAGATATCATTTATCTTTATATTGATAAAGATTTTTGTAATTAGCACTTATCACGCAAGAATGCTGAATTAGTTTAAGAGATGCAGCCATGCTGTGTTGATCTGGCTGGTCTCCAACTCCTAGGCTCCTCAGCCTCCCCAAGAGCAGACGTCACTGTTACCAGCTAAAGTTAGCTTGGTAGATTCTCACAGTAATTCCCAATACAAGCACTTTTATTTAAATAGATCGAATTATCAGTTGACATTGTGCTGGCTGTTTGGTGTCAGCTTTCTTCCAGTCGATATTGATTAGCATCAGTTCACTTAGCTTATTAATATATTTATTTCCTGGGATCCAACACTCTTGGTTGATTGGTCATTCTAAAATTGAGTTGATCTCAACGTCTTGCCTCTTTTGGCAAGTGCTTTACATCTGAGCCACACTTCCAGCCCTAAGGTTGGTTCTTTTAAAACTTGCCACTTGGCTCGATTGTTAGATTTCACCAACTAAGACTCTTATCAGATGGAGCCTTTTAGCCAAGAATAATAATCACTGTTCTTTTTTTTTTTTTTTTTTTTTTTTTTTTTTTTTTTTTTTTTTT
>NW_022196914.1:79815521-79822180 GCF_008632895.1 Mastomys coucha | reverse complement strand
TTTGTTTTTTTGTTCTTTGTTTTTGTTCTTGGGACAGTTCTTGCTGGCTAGCCCAGAAGTCTATTTATTTTTCTTTTTTCAGACAGGGTCTTATGCATTGCAGACTGGACTTACAGGTCAGGGTTTAATTGTTGCAGTAATTACTTACTCCAATAAGCCCGTTTAAAAACATGCAACCCAGTTAATGTATTTGTATTTATAAGCTCTATGCCTAGATTGGGCAGATCTATCACTATCCTAATTTATTCCTCTGCGATGAGACCCCGTGCTACTTGCAGCTCTCTAGGCCTTGTGGTTCTGTTCCCCATTGGTTTCCACCTCCTCTCCCTCTGTCTTCTCTCTTCCTTCTCTTCTCTCCTTCTGAGACCTCCAGTTCCACCTTTCCCTTCTACTGCCCAATCATAGGCTCTAGCCTTTATTTGACCAGTTAAAATGGGGAGAAGGTTCAGTGAGATCACCTGAGTATGTGATCTACTCAACGTTGGCTGGCAACCCCTCTTGAGGAAGCAGAGTTAACATCAAAATACAAACAGCACCAGAGCAAAACACGATGTTTGGTAGCACATCTTCTCAGCTGTGGTTTACACTTTAATTTTTTTGACTATTAGGTACCTCTTTGGTTTTCAGGCTTTAAAGCTGATGGTAATGGTATGTTACAGTTGTTGAACCTGATGAATTTTCTAGAAGATAACAGTATCTTTAAATCTCTCGGTCTAAAAGTCTTCTCCATTTGACAGGATTTAAACTTTGTGTATCCTAATGTAACAGATGCTGACCTGGATGTGGGGGAAGGGGAACCCTCCTATACTGCTGATGGGAGTGTAAGCTAGTGCAGCCACTTTAGAAATCAGTCTGGAGGTTCCTCCAAACACCTCGAAGTGTGATTCAGCCATGCCACTGCTGGGCATGTATCTTAAGTGTGTTGGCTTGAATAGAAAGGATCTCCATAGGCTCATGTGTTTGAATGCCAAGTGTTTGAATTAGGGAGTGGCATTACTTGAGAGGGATTAGGAGGTGTGGCCTTTTTGGAGTAGGTATGTCTCTGATGGAGGAAGTGTATCACTGGGAGTGGGACTTGAGGATCAAAAACTCAACCCAGACCCAGTGTCTGGCTCTTCCTGCTGGCTGCCAATCTTGAGTTAGAAAATCCCAGATGCTTCTGTCTGCCTGCCACCGTACTCCCCTTCATGATGACAATGGACTAAACTTCTGGAACTGTAAGTAAGCCCCAATGAAATGTTGCCGTGGTCATGGTGTCCATTCACAGCAATAAAAGACTGGCAAAAGACATCAGGAATCTATATTCTCCTACAGGGACACTCCCTTGTAGATCCATGTTCACTGCTGAACTATACACAATAGCTGGAAAGTGGAATCAGTCCAGATGTACATCGACTAATGAATGTATAATGAAAATGTGATACACGTGCAGAATGTAATTTTATTCATCTATTAAGGAAAATGAAATTATGAAACTTGCAGCTAAATGGGTGAAACTGGAAATATTATACAGAGCAAGATAACTTCAATTCATTATTTGGAGCACCTCAGGAAACCAGAAAAGGGCCAGTGGGGTGGAGAGTTTCATAAGGAAGGAGGGATGGTGGAACATTGTGGAAAATGAAGGTGGGGGAATGTTGGTTGTGGAACAGTTCTATTAGAGAGATAGGAGATGGAGAATGGAACAGGGCAGGGGAATGCTAGTCAAAATGAGGGGAGAGGGAGTAACAAAAACAACACTACAAAAGAAAGCACTGGAAAACATAAAGTAGAGTATGAAGGCAGATGCCCTTCGGGGCTAGACTTGCTGATTGTAGAGGGACCCTTGCATGTGAACACCGTACCACACAGCCCCCAGCACAAAAGAGTGTTAAATGTTTATGGACTTACCTCATGGTACCTGCACTATCTCTATCTGTTGACTTACCATTATTATTTTAAAACACCGGACTGAGTCCTTTTCTGCCTTCTAGTTCTTCTGCCACTGGAAGAGTTTACTCCAGATTGCTGTGCGGAGTCCATTAGACCAATGGCCCTTTCTGTTGTGTAAAACACAAGGCATTCTCTAAATAAGGGGTGCTCAGTGGTTCACTTATTTTTATTTTTTTTTAAAGATTTATTTATTTATTTTATGTGAGTACACTGTAGCTATCTTCAGACACACCAGAAGAGGGTGTCAGCTCTCTTTACGGATGGTTGTGAGCCACCACGTGGTTGCTGGGACTTGAACTCAGGACCTTTAGAAGAGCAATCAGTGCTCTTACCAGCTGAGCCATCTCACCAACCCGGTTCACTTATTTTTAAAAGATACAGAATGTCTGGGTTTTTTTTTCTTCTGCCTGTTAAAATATTTCAGTTAAATTAAAAACAACCAAGCAAGCAAACAAACAAACAACAACAATCTTACACTGACATTTCCTTTAGATTCAGCGTTGGGTAATTTTAATCAGAATGCACTTGCAGAGCAAGTAAAAATCTAATCACTAACCACTAACTAGGTCATTATGTTTTGGTTTCCCTTAATCAGGAACGTTGACGGGGATGTCAACTACAGTTACATTCCAGGCACTGCCTATGTTAATAGTAACGCAGGGTTTCCTCTTGGCTTGCTTCGTTGTTGAAGCCAAATATGCACGTGTGTGTTCATTTTCAGGGCTTGACTTCGTTTGTGAGGAATTTAACCCCACCCCCGTCCAGAATGGAAAAACAACGCCCCCATTCCCGCCCTCGGCTTCCTCCCGCCTGGGTCTTCTCCAGTTACAGAAGTTTGGATTTTTTTTCCTAGAGAGCTAGACGAAAGTCCGGCCCCAAGACTGGAGTTATAGTATCCGTTTATTTGCTCTGCTGGGAGAAGGGTGAGGAAATCACACTTTGTAACTTAGTCTCCTGGGGGAAGAAGAGGAACGAATTCCTAAAAACTTGAGTTGCAGTGCTTGGCACCAGGTTTGATTGACAGGGACCGATTGAGCAAGAGCGAGGGGGCGGGGCTGCAGGCCTGGGGCCCCGGCAGAGACAAAGGGGCTTCAGCGGCCACCCGGAGAGGAAGGACCCTTCGTGGCGGACCAGCTGCTGCGCTGTAAGGGTGCATTTGGTGGACTCTCTTTCTCCTTTGCAGACTGGCGATCGGGCGAAGCGGGCTTGGCAGGAGGCAGGGGGAGGGGGTAAAGGGAGTGCCGAAAGGGGGCGCGGGTCCCGGTTCGGGTCTGGGCAGCGCTGTGTCACGTGGTCGTCGCCGCCGCCTCAAGGTTGGGGCTGTTCTTCCGGGTTGGAGGCACAGCGCCGCGGGCCAAAGCCCGGGTCTGCCAGCGCGGCGTGGCCTTTGCTCGCAGCCCGGGGTCGCCTTCTGTCTGGTCTGCCGGTCCAGGTGAGGCAACCGGGCCTGCGGCGCCTGGGGGCTGCTGGAAAAGGCGGGCAGCCAGCGCGGACCCCTGGTTTCTCTGCAAAGGGGACCCGAGGGAGAGAGAGCAGCAGGGGGGCGGGGTCGGCAGTGCCTAGCAAATGAGGTGCAGAGGAACATGGTGTGCCTTGGGGACCCCTTTTGTGTGTGCGTTCTATTGGGGTGACACGGGAAGGAGTGAGAGGGTGGAGGTGGGAACGGAGTCCCGGCAGAGGACAAGGTAACCAAGTGACAGCTGTGCAGGTGCAGATCTTGGATCCTGGGGTGTGAATAGGGGCAAGGACTGCAAAAGTTGTATGTAGTCGTTTTGGCCCTCAGGGGGACTGGAAGAAAGGTCATAGAGGACTTTCGATGAATGGTGTACCTAGAAGAATGACAGCTGGGCGCTCCTAAGTTGTACTTGAACCTTGAGAGTGTTCAGGCAGGGTGTCCAGTTGGGTGTATAGGAAAAGAAAGTGACTGTAGGTCAGGGCTGACTGGTGGTAGTTCCTGAACACCGAGAAAGGGGTTTGGATTGTTGAGTCAGGGTGGGCTGGATTGAAGCCGGGGTGTAGGCCTGGGCTGAGCTGGTTCAAACTTGAGAGGCACAGTAACTACTATGTAGCCAGAGCCAATGGGCTTCCACAGGAGGTTATAAATAGCGGTCCAGTTGCACGTGCCAGCCGGGTTGGCAGTTTAGTTTCTGAGGGAGGGGCAGCACCTGTGACAGGGTCCTTGGCACCAGTGGCTTTGGGCGAGGTCACACCGCCTGCCAGGATAGGGTATTGTGTCCTTGTTGGTATGCCTAGCTTTTAAAAGCATGACTTTGTTTATGCTCGCAGGTGCCCTTTATTTGTCCTGTGGTAGTGTGCAGTCAATAGAAAACTTTGGAGGCATGGGGCTTACTTGCCCACTGCACCCCCTCTTTTGGGCAAATGTTGGTTATTTTTCCTTTCTTACTTTATTATTCTTACTATATTTTTTTATTTTGAGACGAAGAAGAGCTCGGTCTGTAGCCTTGGACGGCTTGAACTTCTATGTGTAGCCCAGGCTGGCTTGGAACTTGAGTTGCTCCTCTTGCCTTAACCTCCCCAGTGCTGCCAATTGCAACTATGAGCTACCACCCAGGCTCCATTTTCTTTCTTTTTTTGTTTATTTAAGGGATAGTTTAGGGTTATTCTAGTATCGGCAAACAGTTTATTTTTACTGATAGAGCCAGTTTTTTACAAGGCTATAACAAACTTTTTATTTTCAAAGGAAAAGTCTGGAAACTCTGTTTCAGAATCGTATTGTGGAGTGGCCTCAGGATCCCCAGCACTAGTTACTTAAGTGTTCAGTCAAAAAGTACTAACTGACTTAGTCTGTGCAATGCAAAGCACCGGGCCAAGGGCCAAGAAAAAATAACAAAGTGAATGGAATAACCCACCAGGATATTGTGTTCTTTAATCCTTTCTACAAACCAATGATCCTCAGAACTTTATGAGGTAGGCTTTTACTATTTATTCTGACCTTAAAGATAAGGAAATCAGGTTGAGAGAAGCTGGGTGATTTGAGAAGGACACACCTATAGTAAACTGGAGAAGGGGATTCCAACCCGGGGTATACTCTAGTCTCTGCACTGTCTTCTTTTGCTAGATCAGGTGCTTGCCCTAGATTCTAGAGCAGCAGTTCTCAACCTTCCTAATGCTGGGGACCCTGTAATACGGGTTTTCACGTTGTGGTGACCCCAGGCCATAAAATTATTTTTGTTGCTGCAGCATAACTGTAATTTTGTTACTGCTCTGAATTGTAATATAAATATCTGATATGCAGGATATCTGATATGATACCCTTTTGAAAGGGTCATTTGACCTTCAAATGGGGTTTTGACCCACAGGTTAAGAACCATTGCTCTAGAGGGTTTTGACGTTGGGGAAGGCTGAGGATGTAGCTCAGGGGCAGTGTGCTCTCATATAGCAAGTGTAAGGTTCTGGATCCTGTCCTTGGCACCACACACACATCAATCTCTGGGGAGGCACTTGACCTTATAGCTTACAGCAAGTGGCTAAATGAATGCCATGCTAAAACGGGCATTTTATTCTTTTTAAACTTGGGGTTGTAAAATTATTTTTTTATTCATTATGGATTCAAGGCTTGAGAAGTGCATGGAAGTGCACAGAGAATGTCGAAGTGAAGAAAAGGAGAAATGTTACTGTTGTAGTAAGCACGGACCAGCCAATGGTTCCAATACATTCCGAATGCCTTCCACAACCATTTATATTTATATTTAAAGTAGGGAGACTTTTCTTGCCAGTAAACCTCCTGCTCTTTGATTTAGGTGTTTAATACCTAATAAAGTACTTTTATTTCTAAGTTTTTTATTTTTAGATTGGGCTTCTGATCTATGGTGCCCCTATTAGGGATCTGTTCTATATCAAATTATTATTTTCCAAGTAGATAAGACAATCATGGATTTTCTAGAGTCTAAAAAGACCTCAGCAAGCTATTGCTTGCTACCACTTTTATGGGTTAGTGGATTGAAGCTCAAAGTAATTCAGGACTTGGGTAATGCAGGGCTCCATTTGGGCCAGTTTCATTTATTTGCTGATGAAGTGTGGGGAAGCTTTACCAACTCACTGAGAACAGTGGTTGCAGGGAGCTGGGATGATCCAAGAAGAGAAAGAACCTCTGAGATTTTGTCCTCCTGCCATGTTTGTTGAATTAAAGGGCATCTAATGAATAGGTGACTTTTGGATTGATAATTCCTATCACTGATGTTCCTTCTCAGCATTTTAAAGTTTATTTAGGAAGTTGTAGTAACAGCTTTGAGATTTAAAATCAGCTAAACACTTCTCTGGTACCTGGAAGAATGGTTGTAGAGCCTGCTTGGATATGATGCTTGGCCCCGTGAGAGCCCATCTTATGGATTTGTGCCTGTAGGCATAGTGGGTAATGTTAGCCAGGTTTGACTAATAGACCCCAGACCGTCTGCTTCTTCTCATTCTCAAAGCAATGAGAAGTGCTGAGGAACATGGGAAATGTAGGCATGCCTGCTGTGCATCCATGGGGATCTGCCAAAGAGGGCAAAGGTAGCCGAAGAATCAACAAAGTGATACTTCACCCAGTCCTGCTAGAGTCAACAATGAGTGGCCACATTTTGGTGAAATAAACTTTATTATAAAATACTTGCAAATTATACTAGCCATGGTTGAGAACTATGTTCAAAAGAGTTCACAGTTATACCCACATTTGCAAGCACAGACTGAATTAGTAAAAATACTATGGCATCTCTTCCTTCCTTCCT
>NW_022196914.1:79793403-79815511 GCF_008632895.1 Mastomys coucha | reverse complement strand
CTTTCTTTCAGTATTATTCTATGTGTATTTATTTTCTTGAGAGGTAAACATGAATCTTATGTTCATTTAGGCATGAATCAGGAGATCTCACTGGAAGAACTAAGCTAACAATGTGTTTTCTATGACCTAGTGCCTAACTGTTTTTTAGATAACTTAAGGGAAATTCAAATGTAACTTTGATTATATATATCTTTTGGACAAATATGTTGATTTAGAAGATAACTTTAGTGTAAGAGGTGGTTTATCTGCATAGGTGTGTATATACAAGCTTTCTAGCTACACACACAAACATACAGACACACACATAGACATCTGCACACACACACACACACACACACACACACACACACACACACACACACACACATTTTTGTGACTCAGGCCTGGAATTGAATGTTGAGTTTATAATCCCAGTTCTAGGTAGAAAATGCATTTCAAGTTTTAAATGCTGAATTGGAAACAGATTTTTGAAGTGTTGTCCACAAGTAAATGACTTGACAATTAAATTCTTTGTAGATGGCAGCATACAAGTGTATTCCAGACGCAGACCCTTTAGATGGACAATTTATATGCTTTTTTCAAGCTCAGTTGACAAGGTAACTTTTTTCTTGGCATATAAACATGTTCTTCTCTTTCTTTTTAGTAATCTACCTTCAAGGGATTGGGGATTTGAACCGTTGGGAGCATAAAGCAGCATGGCACATCTGCTGAAGACGGTGGTGACTGGCTGTTCATGTCCTTTCCTTAGCAACTTGGGGTCCTGTAAGGTTCTCCCTGGGAAGAAAGAGTTTTTACGAACGTTTCGTACTCACCAGGCATTGTGGTGTAAATCCCCGGTAAAATCAGGTAAAACTTATCTTCACCATGTGCTTCAGGTCTTTGATACATGCAAGGAAAATACATTAAGTTTTATGGGCTGGGGCTTGTGAGTGGTCATTTTAAACAGAAAACAGCAACATCAACAGCAACAAAAACCCAAAGGAGTGTTTTGTTGTAGGTGGTTATTAATCTCTTTCCTAGTTGATCTGGTGGTGGTGGCACCAAGCAGCAGCAGCAGCGGTGTGTTCCTCACTGCCCGCCCCGATGTTCTGGGTTCTCAAATGAAAGACACACAAGCAACTTTATATTTAGTATGTCTTAAACAGCTCAGTGGCTGGGCCACTCCCAAACCTCCACATGGCTAAACTCCTTCCCGCCCATATTTCCAAATTATTATTTAGTAAAATCTATATTCTACTGTTGTTGTCCTAGACTCAATAGGGGAGGGTGTGTGCTTTTCCCTGGCTCTTACATGGTTGGTATGCTCTCTCTCCTGCAGCTATCAGGCCTGGACCTTACTCCTTTCCTGGCATGGCAGTTCTAAATCCTTCTTTCTCTCTCCATCCACTTACCTGCGAAGCCTAAAGTCCTGTCTGTGTCTCTCTGCCCAGCCATTGGCCACCAGTAACATTACTTACCAATTAAAACCAGGAACCTTCAGTGTCTTATATGTGGATTCTCATGCAATTTTGGGAACCCAATTAACATAATGCAAGCATTAGACCAAATCCACAACAATGTTTTTTTTTCCTATTTTCCACTTATAGAAATGCCAGACTTCCATTACTAACAGATTATAAAAAATAATGGGAAAGAGAAAGATTAACTGGTTGTATTGTATTTGGGAACCGTCATAGTAACCATTTCATCTCACAGCCCTTCCTTTGCTCCTAGATAGTTATTTGGAGAAATGGACCAGATAGAGTTCAGGACCTAGGAAGGAAGTGTGTTAACTGATTTACAGTAATGCCCCTTGCTTTAAAAAACAACCTCATTTGTAGTTCAGATTAGAGATGTTAATCTTTCCACATTCTGTTAGCAGCTACTGTTCAGCTTGGTTTTGTATCTATCTATCTATCTATCTATCTATCTATCTATCTATCTATCTATCTATCTATCTACCTACCTACCTACCTACCTACCTACCTACCTATCTTTCTTTCTATCTATCTATCTATCTATCTATCTATCTATCTATCTATCTATCTATCTATCTACCTATCTACCTACCTACCGACCTACTTACCTATTTATCTATCTATCTGGCTCTGTGTATGTGCACATGTGGGCAAGTGTCCTCTAAGATCAGAAGATGGGCGTTGGGTCCCCTGGAACCGGAGTTCCAGGCTGGAACTCATGTGGTTGCTGGAAACCAAATGTGAATCCTTTGGAAGAGTAGCCACCACTCTTAACCACTGAGCTATCTCTCCAGATCCACCCTTACCACGTTTATCCCTTTGGTTCAAACGATCATCTGCCACTCAAGTGGCATGTTAGTTTCCTAAACCGTCTCTGTGCTTTCAGCCTCTGCCCTCCTAGGGAATACCCCTTTTTAAAACTGCAAGAGCACTCCAGTTCTTTTTTCAAAATCACTGCTGTCTTCTCTGTCATACTGGCTAAGAGGAGAGGTTCCCACTGGCCTATCAAGCCTTCTGTAAAAGGAATCTCAACTTGGTTCTATTGTAGGTATGGGCCAGGAGGAGGAGAGACTCCAGAGGTCACCTTCTAAGCTGAGTCACCTCTGTGTTACTATTCTTCCCGAAGACCATCTTAGTACATTGTCTGCTATTCACTGGCCAGACCTTAAGCATGTGGACGTTTGTCAGGAAGACTTAGACATTTAGTTTTCATTCCAGATGGCAATATGCCCGACTAAGAATGGTGATTAGCACCTAACATGAAAGGGTGGCATGAATGTGTCTTTTCCCTCTTAGGGCTTGAAAGTCACCAAGGAGCTGTTACCTTGAATAGATTTCGTAGCCTTGTTCCATGTTCTCAGGTGACAAATCTCTATTGGCAGTGTACTTTTCCCTTATCGCTTCCAAGTTTATCTTCAGAAACTTGCTTTTGATCTGCTCCGGAAAGCCTCATTACCTAGTGATAAAATTGATAAGATAGAGGCAAATGACTGTTGAGGACCGGAGGATTGTACTTGTGAATAGATCTATGGACATCAAAGACCTCAGCAGCAATATGTGTAAGTCTTCCTTGTTTAACTTTTGATTTTTATTTTCTCAAATGTCTAGAAAAATCTTTAACAGATAAGGATTCTTTTTTTTATAATAAAATATTAATTTAATTAACATATTGAAAAACATAAAAAGTAATTTCAGTCAGTATTCCTATTTTTCCAGTTGCTGCTGCTGGTGGTTCTGCTGCTTCTCCTCTTCCTCCTCTTCCTCCTCTTCTTCTTTTTGAGAAAGCATTTCTCTCAATAATTCTGGCTGTTGTGGAACTTCCTATGTAGACCAGGCTGGCCTTGAACTTTCAGATACCCATTTTCCTCCACCTTCCTAGTGCTTGGATTAAAGGTGTGATTGCCACCATACCCAGCTTCTTACTCTATTTTTATAGTTGGTTTGTTCAAAGAATGGTCTAGAGTTCCTACACTACTCCATTTGCTTGCTATCTCTCATCTCTCTTATGATATTTGTCTTTGGGTTTCCATTGGTGTGAAGAGGCACCATGACTCTTATAAAAGGGGCTGGCTTATAGTTTCAGAGCTTTAGTCCATTATCATCATGGTGAGAAGCATGGCAGCATGCAGGCAGGCATGCTGCCGGAGGGGAGCTGAGAGTTCTACATCTTGGTCTGCAGGTAGCAGCAGGAGACTGTGTGCCACACTGGGCATAGCTTGAGTGTAGGAGATGACAGAGTTGAGTCAAAAGTATTTAGGAGGGTCAGTAGTGACCCCACAGTCACACAATTCCTCCAACAAGACCACACCTACCCACCATGGCCATATTTCCTAGTAGTGCCATTCTCTATGGGCCAAACATTCTTCTTCTTTTTTTTTTTTTTTTTGAGCATATACAAGCTATTACATTTATTATTTTATGTGAGTACACTGTCACTCTCTTCAGACACACCAGAAGAGGGCATCAGATCCTATTACAGATGGTTGTGATCCACCATGTGGTTGCTGGGAATTGAACTCAGTGCTCTTAACTGCTGAGCCATCTCTCCAGCCCCTGGGCCAAGCATTCAAACATGGGAGTCTTTTCAGTCATTCAAACACACTTTTATTCTAACCACTTCAGATATATGAGACTTTTTAAAAAAATTATTCTTTCATTACTGGAATCAGACCTAGGGCTTCAGACATGCAGGCTAGGTATTTATCTCTTAGTTACTTACATTTTCTGCCGCTCTTTTCTATTTTCTCCCATGTTGAAAAATACAGTTGTTGCTGAGTAGAATTTTCAGTGTTCTAAATTTGACTGAGTGAGTTCCTATGATGGTTCTACTGAGTCAGTTTCTTGCCCCCCCCCCCTTTCTTTTTTTGTTGGTAACATTTAGCTTAAGGCAAGGACACCCTACTGGTAGTGTTGTATATTACTGTATTGCATATTATGCATATTATTGGAAGACCACTTGGACAGTATAGGTGTTGTTGTCCTTGTGGTCTCTCTGATATGAATGAAGTTCCCATCAGCTTTTCCCACTCAAATTCTTTCTGCCATTTGATTGATGCCCATTAATTAAGTTCATGATTTTATTAGGGCTCTCAAAATGGTGAAACTCCATCATTCATTCATTCTTCATCAGCTATAATTTTTCTATAAAGAAAACAAATTTTCTCTGTTGGTCACTTGCCCTGAGATGGACGTGGGAGGTGAGACAAATGGTCTTTCCCATTACTTACTAGTTTTGCTAATAATCACTGGGTTTCCTTATGTGTTAATTTCCTATTGCTGATGTAATAAATGATCCTAAGTCTACTGGCTTTTTACCCACTGGAAGTCAAAGTCCGAGGGAGTTGTCACTGGGCCTCCATCCAAGTGCTGGCAGTTCTGCGTTTGTCCTGGGAACCCGTAGGGGAGAACTGTTTTTTTAAACCTTTCAGCTGCTGGAGAGCTTCTCCGCCTGGCAGGTCGTGGCCCCTTTCCATCTCGACAGTATCAGTGTACCATCCTCGCGTTGCTTCTTGCCTAGGACTCTTTGGCCTTCTCCTCCACGTATAAGGACTCTGTGATTACCTGCAGCTCTCTAGATAACCTGGGACATTCTTCCTACTGTAGGCCCAGTGATCACCAACCCTTAAGTCTCTCTGCCATTGTAGCTCCCCTGTGCCATGCACGATGGATTCAAAGGTAGTAGGGATTAGGACATGGATGTTCTTGAGAAGTTGTTATTTTGCCCATCATGCTGCATGTTCTAAGTTGAGCCATGCTCTTTAAAATACTTAGTGCTTTTTCTGATAATCAACATGAACTCATGGGTTATAATATCTTTGGAAGTATACCACTTCATTATTCTTTTTAAAATGTTCATTTTATTTTATGGCTGTTTTTACCTATGTGGATATCTGTGTACTCATGTATTCTGGGTGCTCATGGGTCCCAGAAGAGAACCTCCTGGAGCTGGAGTTATAGACAGTTGTGATCTACCATGTAGGTGCTGGGAATCGAACCCAGGTCTTCTGGGAGACCAGTGCATCCTTCCAGCTCCCATTCATTCTATTTTGGTACTCAAATTACCATATACTTGGCTAGTGGAAACCATTTCAAGTTCACTCATAATTTTTTTTTTTTTTTGGAGACAGGGTCTTGCTGTGGAGCACTGGTTGGCCTGGAACTTGCTATGTTGACCAGGTTGCCCTAGAACGTATACAGATCCACTTATCTCTGCTTCCTGAGAACTAGGATTAAAGGTGTGCACCATCACTACTGGCCCTCCTAAATATTTTTGACTCAACTCTGTCATCTTTAGTAGCTGCCTTGGCTTTCCAAATGCAGGGCTTTAATTTGAGGTTTTCAGATGAGTGGCAAACTCCAGAGAAGTGCATATGTGGCTTCATTTTACATTTGGATCTAATATTTGCCAAACTCCTATTTTTTCTCTCTCTTTAGGGAGAAAATAAACATTTGTCTGCCTCTGATATAGTGTAAATTATTAGTGTATAAATGATAGGGGAATGTAAGACTATGTTCAAGTACCAATATTTTCAAGTTGCCTTAATCTGTCTAAAATCTCAATAAGTTACTCTATATTTATAATTTATTCTTTTTTTATTATATATTCAGTGGCAAGAATGGAATTTTAAAACTATATAGTGAACCTTATGTAGAAACATACTGTTTAAAAATATGTTAATAGCTGGGAGTGGTGGCACGTGCCTTTAATCCCAACATTCCAGAGGCAGAGGCAGGTGTGTCTTGTGAGTTCGAGGGTTAGCCTGGTCTACAAAGCAAGTTCCAGGACAGCTAAGGTGACACAAAGAATCCCTGTCCCCACCCCTACTCCCTGCAAAAAACAAAAGCAACAACAACAATAAAAAAACAAGACCAAAAAGGAAATAGTGTTAATGGTTTCATATTGATTAAAGCATCCAACAAAACTGGTGTCCTGTAGGTAGAGCTAGCCTGAACTCTGCATGAAGATGTTTGGGTCACATGCTTTCTTTTGGGTTGTAAGGAACAGAATAGCAATTGGATTATATATAGTTGTATGAAGGTGTACTGTATGGATTCTTGGGGCCCAGGATCCCCTTCATTATCTTGGAGAAGTGGAATGCATCCTGGGTTTCCTAGTTATGGCTGGTCTTTCTTTAACTAGCTACTATCACGGTGCCTGTCAGTGCTACTCTGACTTCTCCTCACTGATTAGCACATGGCTGTGCTTACAGAGCACTTCCATACCAGCTACTCTCTTAGCCTTTGTGTGGCTTCTTCATTCAAACCTCCTAGGAGAGACTAGGACGGGGTAGGTGTTTTAGTTACTTTTCTGTTGCTGTGATAAAACATGGTGACCAAAAGCAACTTGGGGAGGGAAAGATTTATTTCAGCTTATGACTTTCTGGTCACACTCCAACACTGAAAGAAGGCAGGGTTGGAACTCAAGGGAAGAGCTGGAGGCAGGAACTGAAGTAGAGGTCATGGAGAAACACTGCTTATTGGCTGCTCTTCATGGCTTGCTCAGCCTTCTTTATCATTCTGTGCTGGACGATCTGCCCCTAGTGAGCTGAGCCTACCACATCACTCACTAATCAAGAAAAATGCCCTACAGACTTGTCTATTGTCAAATCTTATGGACACATTTTGTTAATTGCGAATCCCTCTTCCTAAATGTTCTAGCTTGTATCATGTTGACATTAAACTAGCCAATGTAGGAGGTTAATACCTGGCCAACATGGACTGTTCTGGATCCACAATTCCTGTGTAAGTCATGTCATTGGCAGTGGCTTCTGGCTTCTCTCATGCCTGGCCTGTCAGATGACTTTCTTTGACCTGGTTGCTGGCCTCTCAGCTGCTGGCCAAGTCTCAGGATTCAGCCTTGGAAATCTATAAGAAATTTCCTCTGGCCAAATTGACAGGAAAGGGACTTCAGCTATGGCGGGCATCAAAGTCTCTATGGTAGAGCTATTCTGCAGTCATTTAATGCAGTCATTTATTCCTGTCTTTCCTGAAGGCCAGGACAGGAAGACTGTAACCCCAGACGGTGAAGGAGAGGAGTTAGTATGCTGTGTGATTTCTCAACCCAGGTATTTGTCTCCTAAGACTAGACTAAGCTTATCATGTGCCTTAAAGAGAGACATTCAATTAAATAAAACATTTAGTGCATCCAGGACAGTTTGTACAAAAATTCATCACTTTTCAAACAAGGTAAATGGATTGCAATTCTGAATTGTTATTTTCAGTAGCAGCTTGCACATGGTACACTTAGACAGACTGCCCGTTTCCCTTTTCTGAAGTCTGCTCTGAAACATGCATTTTAGCTTTGTCTAAACTTTGGTTTTGTTTGCTTTTAGGAATTCCATATAAGCAGTTGACAGTTGGGGTCCCCAAGGAGATTTTCCAAAATGAGAAGCGAGTTGCATTGTCTCCGGCCGGTGTCCAGGCCCTGGTCAAGCAGGGCTTTAATGTTGTCGTGGAAACAGGTGCAGGCGAAGCTTCCAAGTTCCCAGATGATCTCTACAGAGCAGCAGGGGCCCAGATCCAAGGGACGAAGGAAGTTCTGGCTTCTGATCTGGTGGTCAAAGTAATACTCTCTTCTCTCTTTCATTCATAGTATCATGTCTTTTGTTGAGACGGGGTCTCACTGTATAGCCCTGGCTGGCTTGGAACCCACAGACATCCACCTGCTTTCGCTTCTCTGCTGGGATCACACCCAGCTTTTCCAATTTTCTTAGTGCTCTTCTTTTTGTTTTTAATTGAGACATCATAATTGTTCATATTCATGCAGTGATATATATATGTACACATATATACATATATATGTACATACACATATATACACATATACATATATATCATATATATTGTATAATGTATATACAATGTACAATGATCAAATCAGAGCAGTTTGCATAACCATCATCTTTTTTTGTTTGCTTGTTTGTTTTTTTGAGACAGGGTTTCTCTGTATAGCCCTGGCTGTCCTGGAACTCACTCTGTAGACCAGGCTGGCCTCGAATTCAGAAATCCACCTGCCTCTGCCTCCCAAATACTAGGATTAAAGGTGTGTGCCACCACTGTCCAGCTTGTAACCATCATCTTAAACATTACCTATCCAGCTTTTCCTATTTGAAAGTCATACACTCTTTTCTCAATGAAAAGGAAGGGAAATGGAGATCTTCATTTTTATATTAGCTGGGTAGATTTTTTACTTTATATTTTTTAGTTATAAAGGTCCTTAGCATATAAATTTCTGCTGTATGGTATCTCAAGACCTTTTAAAGTCACATGGCCTATAGGACACTCAGCCCAATGCTCCCTTCTCCAGAATGGTCATGCTGTTTCTAGAATGCTGTTACTATGTTGGGTAAATGACTGTCTTTAGTTATTAGACACTGCACACAGTATCCTGGGCTGAGTTCAGTAATGTCTTTCCATCCTAGTTGCATATAGTCATCAGCAGGAAACCTGTATATAAATGGGCCATGTAGTCAATTCAAAGAGCCTTCTACCCGGCTAGTATAAAAATGAAGATCTTTATTTCCCTTCCATTCATAACATATTTGCCTTGGGGCCAAGACTGTTGAATCAAGACTGTTCCTGTTCTGAAGAACAGTTTAAGGAAACCTGTTCACTTGATTTGACATCTTGGGTGCCAAGGTCTTAGCTGAGCCTTTGATGAGGGCCAGTAGAATCAACTCAGAGCAGTCCTCAAGTTTTTCTTAATTTCTGAGGTAGATTTTTGGGCGTGTGTTGCTGGTTTCACATATGCCAGGTAAGTCCTCCATCACTGAACCACACGTCCTGCTTGAAGAGTTACAAGTTCCCAGCCTAGATTCACACACGTCAGCAGCTCAGGGATAATGGACAAAGATGCTTTGGTAAATGAGGAAAGAATGCCATGATCGGAAATGATGGAAACAGTGTTCTCGTTTGTATTTAAAATGTAAATCCTGCAGGCTGCGTTTCCTATGCTCGTGTCACACAAAACAAATATAGCAAACTTCTTATCAGAACAATGGGTTGAAGCTAGAGTAAGAGATGCTAGTTTAGATTGTGTTCCTTTACAGGTCTGGAACTTAAAGTGACATAAATCTATACCGTGTATCTATTCCTAATGTCTCACTACCCCATATATTCATGTTTGCCAAAATTAGTAAGGATTGAGTCTTTTGTTTGTTTGTTTTTTTGGGGACAATGCTTCACTATGTAGCCCTTGCTGACTTCTAACTGGATTTGCGGACTCTGCTGCCTTCCCAGTCACAGAGATCTGCTGGCCTTTGTCTCTCTGGTGCTGGGATTAAATACATGTGCGTGCTAGTACTTCCTGTTCTCAGATTGAGCCTTCAAACTTTTTTTTTTCTTTTTTCCCTAGTATCTCGTAGTTTTAGCAGAGATTTAACAGTAAGTTTGGGGAGACCAGGTTCACTGTAAACTCTTTGTAGTATCTCAGTGCCCTGTAGCTGTCACAGCTGACCCAGTGTTGTGCACTTCCTGACTGTGTGCTCTTTTCTCAGAACAGGTCACAGGTCACCAGCCACAGCGTAGATATCGTACATCTTCATGGGCTTTGCCTTGCTTGAGTTCATTTTTTCAGAAGTACTATCTAAACAATATTGCTGTCCGTGCCTTATATAAATTGTCCCGTTTGCTTAAAAAACACAGTGAAGGTATTGTTAGTTTTAATCTGTGTTTGGCTTTCATTTCAGGTGAGAGCTCCCATGGTGAACCCGTCCTTAGGCGCTCACGAAGCTGACTTTTTAAAGCCATCAGGAACTCTAATTAGCTTCATCTACCCAGCCCAAAATCCAGACTTGCTCAATAAACTTTCCGAAAGAAAAACTACAGTTTTGGCGATGGACCAGGTTCCAAGGGTGACAATAGCTCAGGGCTATGATGCTCTCAGTTCCATGGCCAACATTGCTGGGTAGGTATATTCTTTCCCATTTTGGTTGACCTAAATCACAGGAGGTAGCGTGGACCTTCATAGAGTTTACCCTCACCGTAATTTTTGGGGACTGGACTTTTTACACTTAAATTAGTTCTTGTGATTCATTTCATTTCTTTTTCTCAGTAGTCTCAGTAATATATGTTACATGTCCTATCTTTATGGCTAGAAGCAAAATTTACACCTACCAAAAGAAGTAGCTGTCTGAGGGTCTGCATGAAGAGGTGGTATTTTTATGTAGTGTGTATATACATCAGATTGAAATGGTTGTTTTTATAGGTCACAAATAGTTGGATACTGGCAAGTTCATGTGTTTTAATGTAATAAAAGTTGAGAACCCCTGACAATTTGGGGTCAGAAGTATTTGAGATTTCTGACTTTTTCAAATTTCGGAATATTCATATAATGAGGTGTTTCAGATGTGAGATCCAAGTGTACACATGGAATTTATTTATGTTTCATATATACTTTATACACATAGCCTGAAGGTAGTTTTGTAAGTATTTTTTGGTAATTTTCTTTATGAAATGGTGCATTTCAGAAGGTTTTTTTCTTTCCTTCTTTGGGATGTTTTAAATACAGTGTTGGTATTTTGTGCTTAATCTGTGACCCATTACATGTTTCCTGTGAGGTTAGAGATGGGACTCTCTGCTTGTAATAATGTCAGTGCCCCATGTGTGCCTCAATTTTGACTTTGGATTTTTATATTAGGAGTGCTTAGCATTCTGTATTATAATTAATTAATTAATTAAAAAAATAGTCTAGCTGTGTAGTCCGGGCTGGCCTAGAACTTGCTACGTAGTTCAGGGTAGCCTCAGACTTCAAAGTTGTGATCCTGTGGTCTCCAGCCAGTGAGGGCTGAGGTTATAGGCACATACAGCTATGTTCAGATTGCTCATAGGGCTTAGAGTTTCCTTGAGTAAGTTAATAAAGTATTTAATGAATTAAGATGATTTCCATATTAGAGGGGAGTTTTCTCTCACATCATAGTCTGTCACTTTTACTAGAGCCTGTCTACTTCTGAGGTCCAGTGGCAGTGGATCCCACTTGCCTGTCAGCATTGCTATCTTCCCTGTCTCTTTTAGAGTTCATTTTTTATTTAATAAAATACAGTATATTTTTTAAAAGATTTATTTATTATTATAAATGAATACACAGAAGAGGGTATCAGATTTCATTACAGGTGGTTGCTGGGATTTGAACTCACAGCCTTTGGAAGAGCAGTCAGTGCTCTTACCCGCTGAGCCATCTCACCAGCCCCCAAAATACAGAATATTTTAAAAAATTCATTGAGACTTTCATTCACAGATACAATGTATTTCCATTCATATTTACTCCCCACTCCTCTCCCTAATTTCTTCCCGATTCACTGCCCAGCCCCTGACCCCTGAGTCCATTTTGTGCTGACCATAGATAGGTGCAGGGCCATCTACTGGAGCATGGTTGACTTACCAGGGACCACATCAAAGAAAAAAACCTGACCTTTCCTCCTTCAGAACCACCTTCCTGTTCTACAGCGAGGGGTGGGGGACCCCCTTCATCCCCCATGCCGAGGTGTTGACTGGCTTGGTCATGCATTCGCAGGTGGCCTCTGCTGCTGTGAGTTCATGAACGGCGTGGTCTGGTCTTCCTCAGGAGACCTTGTTTTGCTGTGGTCCTCCGTGAGATCTGGAGGGAGGAGGTGTGTGGAGGTGCCCTTGTCTGGGGCTGACAGACGCTTCCTCTTTGCACTTTGACCAATTCAGTTTTTGCAATAACTGCTGTCCCCTAGACCAAGAAGAGTCTCTGATGTGGTCTAAGAGCTGCACACAGACGTGGGCAGAATGACATGAATTTTGAGGGCACTTTGGTCTTCTGTTCACTTAGCACATTAAAAGCAGTAGCTTCACCCCTGGGGCTTATGAGCTCTTCACCCATGGGGTCCTGGCCAGATTTAAAGTACCCAGGTATGAGTTGCTTTCTTTGGAGCAGGCCTTAACTCTACTTAGGAAACAGTTACCATTATCAGTGTAGCATTTGTACTACTATCATGTCCTTAACCCTGAGACTGAGCTTATTTTCCCCCCAACTCATATGGCTTCTAGGAGGAGCATTATCCCCATGTGTAGAGTAACTTCAATTAAACTAATATATATATAGCAATGAGAGTAGTAGGTTTCCATATGGCTTTCTCAAAGATCTTAACAATTAAAAACATTGTTGGAAGCATGGCCATTCTTGGTTTAAACTATACCACAGTTCCACAGTAAAACAACGTGGTGTTGGCACAGAAATAGACATGTTGATCAATAAGGTAGAATCAAGAAGCCATAATCCATATACCTACAGTCAAGTGGTTTTTCATGAAGATGAGAAAAATCCGCACTGGAGAAATTATAGCATCTTTAATAAATGCTGCTGGGAAAAACTGGGCATCTATCTACCTGGTAGAAGAAACTTCATCCTTCCCTCTTACCCAGAACTCAAATCAGTTTCAAGTGGACCAACGGCCTCAGTGTTAGATCCGAACCTCTAAGGCCTCTCAGAGAGAGACCAGGGTCTGGGCTCAGTAAGGACTTTCTGAATGGGACCACAGTCACTCAGGAAACAAGGCCAGGAGTCAACAAGTGGGACTTCATGAGATGAAAAAGCTCTGTGCTGCAAAGGAAACTGTTAATCAGAGGCCGAGACAGCCTGCAGAATGGGAAAGATGCCAGATGTCTTGCGTGGAAGGTCACGCAGAAAGGCATTCTAAGCTCTTCCCTGCTTGCAGGAAGGTGACTGCAATCAGGCTGCTTGCAAGGGACTGGAATGACCACTGAGTACCTGAGAGGGTGGGAGCAATACGGAGATAGGGTGATGCTTACGAAATCAGCTTCCCAAGGAAATGAACCAAATTAAAATTTAAGCTACTGTGATCGACATACTAACAAAAGTATTTAAAGGGAAAGAGTGCATGGGGAAAAATCCCCAATATAAATAAACCCTTCTCACAGAGTCTTGCACGAACTGGAAGACTCTTAGGTTTTTATTTATTTATTTATTTATTCATTTTTATTTATTTATTTATTTTGGTGTTTCGAGACAGGGTTTCTCTGTACAGCCCTGGCTGTCCTGGATCTCACTCTAGACCAGGCTGGCCTCGAACTCAGAGATCCACCTGCCTCTGCCTCCCAAGTGCTGGGATTAAAGGTGTGCGCCATCATTGCCCGGCTAGGTTTTTATTTTTATTTATTTGTTTATTTTTGGTGTTTTTTTAAGACAGGGTTTCTCTGTATAGCCCTGGCTGTCCTGGAACTCACTCTGTAGACCAGGTTGGCCTCGAACTCAGAGATCCACCTGCCTCTGCCTCCCAAGTGCTGGGATTAAAGGCGTGCACCACCCCCGCCTGACTAGGTTTTTATTTTTTAAGTCTATCATCCGTGTGTGTGCATGAGTGAGTGGGCAAGCCTATCTGGTGGTCAGAGGAGAGCTCTCAGAAGTAGGCTTTGTCTTGCTGGGGAGGGTCTCTTGTTTGTACTGAGCTTTGTGGCCTAGGCTACCATCCTCTTCCAGGTGACTCTCCTATCTCCAGCTCCCAGCTTCACACCACACCCCATCACTGCCAAGGCAGTGCTCGGACTACAACTTTGTGTCTTCATTCAGCTTTGTAAACGTGGGTTCCTGGGATCAAACTGTCTGGCAGGCTTGCGCAGCACGCCCTTTTACCCACTGAGCCCTCTCACTAGCCCAGGTTTCCTGTTTTAAGATGTAACATTTAAAATATGCCGAGTATCAAAACGTGCCACAGAATTTACTTTGTGTTTTAGCTGTTCATTCCGTTCGTATGGGTTGCCATTATATTAAAGTTAAAACAAGTTCACACAACTGGGAGGGAGGGGGCTGTCAAAATAACTCAATCAATAAAGCGCTCAGTGTACAAGCCTGGGGACCCAGGTTTGATCCCCAACACCCACATAAAAAGCTAGATGAGCTGGCACAAGTTTGTAACCCTGTCTTCAAAAGATAAAACAGAAGGTTTAAGGCTCTGGAGGAACACCACCTGAGCTTGGCTTCTGATTGCTACAGGTTCTGTCCTCTGACATATGTACTACCACACGAACACATACACCAGCACACGCACAAGTAATAAGTAAACAGAAACACACTTAGTTATCCTTAGTATAAGGTAGCAAATGATTTACTAAAAACGTTGTGATATAAAGTCTGTCCAGGGGGCCAAAAGAAATTGTTGCTGTGTTTAGTTTAAGAGTGACTGCTACGCAAGGTGGGGCTTAACATGTACCATGCAGAATTCTGTGAATGCTATTGATTCTGTCATGTAAGATGTATGTAGGTAGCAGAATGTCAAAATCAGCTCTGGAGCAGTGTTTTTAGCTGCAGAATCATTTTGAGCAAACAGAATGTTTAGAGACAATATAAATAGTCCCCATTAGTGCCACTGACCGCAGATTGCACTCAGATGGAGCAGAGAGGAGTGGAGCATTTATAAACACCTACTTTCTATCTTGAAAATAGTTTTTTTTTTTTTTTTTCTGCTCCACTATGGCTTACAGACTTACAGTAATAGCAGTGATGGTAGTGTGTTCTTATATTCATTTTTTATTAAGTATTACAACTATGAGGGAGAGGTTTTGCTGCAAGCCAGCGCATGAGTCTTAGTATTAAAAAGTTGTGTTTAACCAAATAAAGGTAGTATGGGAATTAGATTTAGTGTAGCGTGCCCCTACACATCCTATTAAAGAAAAGATTCGGCTCACTCTTAGTTTTCATTGGATAACTTGTTTGTGTATTTAAATCATATTTATTGAGCCTTTGTCATGGGACAAGAACCACACTGAATATTTCACCCGTGTTAACTTCTTTCTCTCAGTGGCTTTCAGAGCTTGACATGCTCCTTGGCTCTTATTTTACAGATGAGGAGAGCCAGGGTTAACTTTGCTCAGATCTGATCATTTGGTCTGTCTGAGGAACCCAAGTTTTCACCCACTACAGATCAAGGGTAGTGATTTTTTTTTTCCCCTCTGAGACCGGACTATTATTATATACAAGTGTCACAGCTAATCTAGATAGACCTCCCCTAGGATAATGCAAATACTCCATAGCTACCAAAGAAAAATTTGAACAACACGGTTTAAAAAAGAGACACAGGGAGGTTTGAAGATAGGGAGGGAGCCCTGACCTCTGAAGAAAGGCACTGATGATAGCATTTGGTGTCTTTACTTTTGAAACTCTCTTGGCTAGTCTGCAGTATTTGTCAGGAAGTGGCTGGGTAGCTCTTTGGGTGAGAGTCTTGCTCCACTAGGATACTGCCCAGGGCAGGATTCTCACTCTGCTGCTGACAAGCTGAGTGCCTGCGGGCAAGTGGTCCTTTCAACTTCGTGCCTGTGGTTATAAAACAAAAGTAGTAGTTGTTCCCATTCAGAGGCTGATTGTAAAGGTCAGAGGGGTAAGTATATAAACAGTGCTCAGAAATAATCTTGTCGTAGAGTACCATACAAGCATTAGCCTTCTGCAGTTATGTAACTGACAGGGGATAGAAATGTATGGCCTTCCACCTTTTATTTTATGGAGTTGTCTGTTTATTTTTTCAGTTATAAGGCTGTTGTTTTAGCAGCGAACCATTTTGGAAGATTTTTCACTGGGCAGATCACAGCTGCTGGAAAAGTGCCCCCTGCGAAGGTATGTATAACTTCCAGTGTTTCTCATACACACACACACACACACACACACACACACACACACACACACACACACACGCAGATTTATTTATTTATTTATTTATTTATTTATTTATTTATTTATTATGTATATAAGTGTTCTACTACATGTATGCCTGCATGCCAGAAGAGGGCACCAGATCTCATTATAGATTAGCACATGGTTGGTTGCTAGGAAGTGAACACAGGACCTCTGGAAGAGCAGTTAGCGCCCTTAACCTCTGAGCCACCTCTCCAGCCCCACTTCCAATGTTTCTTAATGAGACAAATTGAAGGTGGCATAAAATATGGTTATTTTGAAATATCTTGCTGTGTGTTAGCCTCCCTGATGTTATTGTTGTACTTAGAAATTTAAAGTGAAGCTTTAGAGCTGAACATTGAATATTGCTTAAAAAAAAAAAAAGAAATTTAGGCTTTGTTTGTTTGTTTGTTTTAAAAGTTCTAGTCTTTTTTCTTTTGTCTTTTCAGTTTCTTATTTGAATTCTTAAATGGAGTTTGTCTAGATTGGTCTGTGGGTCAATTTACTGTTATTTTTTAAAGAACTTCAAGATATTATTCAAAGTGCATGTTTCCCGGTTACTACAGTATCATAGTTTGTAGAAAACACTTCTTTGATTTCTTCCCTCTTGTCAGCTGAGGGTGTGGAGGGGCATCAAGAGGACAGGAAATAATAGGAGGTGTTACAATCAAGGCACAGTGCAAGGGATCTGCCTCCTGAGTCCCGACTGGTAATAGAGAAAGAGAGGGGTTAATAAGAAGCAGTGAGTGGGAGGCTACAGCATCAGAGGTTACCTCGTGACCCTTCTTTTACCCAACTCAGTTAATTGGTATACAAGCTACTCGTCTAGATTGGGCAGATCTATCACTACACTACTCTATTCTCATCTATTAGATCCCATATGACTTGCAATTTCTCCAAGCCATGTGCTTCAGCTCCATCTTCCTTCCACCTCATCCTCCTCTGTAGTCCTTCTCTCCAGTCTCCTCTCTTCTCTTCTTCCCCAAACTTTTCAGCTCCACCTTCCCTCCTGCTGTCCAATCATCAGCTTTAGCCTTTATTTGAAAAGTTAAGGTGGGGCGAGCAAGCGAAGGTTCACAAGGCACCTATTTATGTGATTCACTCCTTGTCTGCAGTGCTTTCCAGGAGAGGAGAATTAGCATCAAAATACAAGACCAGGGCTACCCACAACACCTTTCAGTGGAGACTCCACTGATATAAGCCTCTAGTCAAGGCCTAGGATGTATATACAGAGTCATCCATCTGCCTGCTTTCTGTTCTTAAATACTTGTTTTACAAACTCAGAATGGTTCTACCAGTAAATCTATGAGAGAAACAAAAACCCAAAACCAAAATCAAACCAAGCAGTCTTAGTGAAACAGACCAACAGAAAGAAAGTCAAGTCCTTCAAACAAAAGCCAGGATGTCTAGCAAGAACGTGTATGTGAACATCATAGATATATGGTACACAAGACACTAAACTTCCTGTATCTGGAATATAAAAATCTATCTTATAGCATAAGACCACCAGGAAATGTCTGGTGTTCAAACTGGCCAGAAATTTGATGCTGTTCTTAAACTGGCTAAATGCTATGATATGCAAGCCAACAATTTAGTCTTGATTAGGATCTTTTTAGAAAGGTGTGGAAGTTGAGAGGAAACTTGTAATATGCGGTTAAAAAGTGAAACAAAGCCCAAGAGGTTTAACAGGAAAGTCATTGAGTTATTAAAAGGTGAGAAGAGTACAGTGTACTCATAAACATAAAATAAATAAATAAATAAATAAATAAATAAATTTTTTTAAAAAAAGTAATAAATTCAGCTTAAGTAATTAGTTTGATGTAGGAAATCGTTTTACAAAATAGAAGAATTAAATATAGTTGGGGCTTATGTGTAATATTTTAAATTCATTTTTAAACATTGTTTTTTTTTTTTTTTAAACTTGTCTAAAATGAACTAAAAATCACTTTAGTGCTCAGTTGTAGCAGTGAGTGACAAGCCTGGACCAGATAAGCACCGTCCTTACTGCATAAAAGTTACATGTCATGATGAAGATGGGAAACCCAGATGAGGATATGATGTAAATGTAGTTATAACAAAATGATCAAGAGGATAGGATGATGGCTGCTGAGAATGTGCTAGTCTCCTAAGCTAGGGGATAGGAAGGCTTCCCTGGCATCTGAGCAGAGACAGGAAGGGAGGAAAAAGAAACTCAGGATTTAAGATGCTAGCTCAAGGGAGCAGAGATACGCGGTCCTGAAATGGGAAAGAGTTTAGTGTGTTCTAGGAAAAGAAGGCTTTTGGCTTTGAAGTGTGTCTTCGTTAGGGTTTCATTGCTGTGAAGAGACACCATGACCAAGGCAACTCTGACGAAGGAAACATTTCATTGGGACTGGCTTACAGTTTCAGAGGTTCAGTCCATTATCATCGTGGCAGGAAGCATGGCACCATGCAGGCAGACATGGTGCTGGAGAAGCTGAGAGTTCTACATCCTGATCTGAAGGCCTCTAGGACAAGATTACCTCCTTCAGGTTGCCAAGAGGAGGCTCTCTTCCTAACTCAGTGAAACTTGAGCACAGGATCTTAAAGCCCACCCCTACAGTGATGCCAACTCCAACAAGGCCATACCCACTCTAAAAATGCTATGCCTCCTGATAGTGCCACTCCCTGGGTCAATTATATTCAAACCACTGCCTTGTGTGATGATGAGCAAGGTGGAGGGTGAGCCATGAGGATGTGGAGAACAATGATCTGACTGGCTGACGCAGGGCCATTCCTACAGGTTAAGTTGTTACAGCTCAGAGCAGGACAGATACTCCACCCAGTGCTTGGCTTTTTACATGGGGCTGGGGATCTGACCTCAGGGGATCTGACCTCAGGTCCTTGTGTTTGTCCAGCAAGCGTTTTACTCATTGAGCCGTCTCACTAGCCTAGCTATTCATTATTTTGCTGCACATTAGATCTCCTAACTGTAATCACACAATCATGTAATCTTTTCATTCCTTTCCCTTTTGTTTTTGAGATACTGTTTGGCTCCATGGCTCAGGATGGCCTTCAGCTCCTTCTCCTTGCTTTAGAATATTAGAGTGTTTCGTGCATCGGTGTTATTTCTTGATAGGATAATTAGCCTAGTCCTGTAAGTTTCCTGTACTTGTTGTTGTTATTATTTTCTTTTTAGAGTTCTTAGGACTTTGTGGTGCTTTTGAGTTCAGACTCTGATGTTTGTTTGCTGAGGTCCCTTCCTGACCCAATTTCTGTGGCCTCTCTCCCGCTCCAAACAAAACACCATCATCAACATCTTTTGCCATGGTTTGCACTCCTAGGGGTCCTGCGAGCACACAGTTCTGATAGTATAGACTTCTTAGAAAAGCAGAAGGAGTGTGGGCCTGATGGGTGGGTGAGAATTTACAAGCGTCCCTGTTCCTGTGGGTGACATTTGTTCCTAGAGGAACAAGGGGTTGCCTTCAATCTAGTCATTTATGAGATGCATCACACATCTTGTTTTCCCAGGAAGGCCGTCTCAAGGCTAGTAGCAACAGTGTTTTCAGTGTTTCTCTGTAGGCTAGGGAGGCTGGAATTTCTGTGGGATTCTTGGCTTTTCTTGGCTCGGATCCTTCTGTGGTTAAGATTTACAGAAATTTGCATCAAATTTCAGATATGGATCATTCAAGATGGTCCTCAGGAAAGTGTTTCCTTGCCAGATCTTCAGAAGCATTTGAGCACAAAATGTCAGTTATTGTGGGTGTCCTGTCAAAGTTGTGCCCACCTTGGACACTGTTTTCTGTGTTTTATGAACCCAGGGAAGCCTTGGCTTCTGAGAGGGAGAGGCAGTTGGAATAACATCCTGGTGTTTTGGTGGTAGTTTCTGTACAGTGAGAACGAACCGGTTAATCTTTAACATGCATGGCACTGATGGTGCTTTCATGGCCTCTGCTCTGAGATGCTGCTGACTGCCAGGGCATTTATTTCTAGGGAAAGCTGTCCGCTGCAGGATCAATTTTAAAAACATTGGGGATTCAGCTGAAGGATAGACCCTACCCTTTGCTGCGTTCTGTGGCTCATCTGCACCACAGGTTGAGTGTTAACTAGGTATCAGGCACCAGGAATTGTTACCTGGTTCTTTTGCTACTACCTGGTTACAAGCTTTAAAACATTCTTTGTTCTCCCTCCCCCAAACCCCCCAGATCCTGATAGTTGGTGGTGGCGTTGCTGGGCTCGCTTCCGCAGGGGCAGCAAAGTCGATGGGCGCAGTTGTCCGAGGATTTGATACAAGGTGAGCATTTAACTAGTGATTGATATTTAACTAAAAACATTTATTTCAAACGGGGCCTATTACATTAGAGATTATAATGGTTCACTGAAGCTTTTCTCTTTGCTCTTTACAATTAGAAATTTTTTTTTTTTTTTGGTTTTTCGAGACAGGGTTTCTCCGTGTAGCTCTGGCTGTCCTGGAACTCGCTCTGTAGACCAGGCTGGCCTCGAACTCAGAAATCCACCTGCCTCTGCCTCCCAAGTGCTGGGATTAAAGGCGTGCGCCACCACTGCCCGGCAGAAAAAATTTTTTTTTCTGCTTTAAAGTTGGTTCAATAAAAATTTTATTATTTACTGAAAAAAAAAACCCAGAAATACTTAAAGTAATTGATAATTAACAGGCCATGGTTCTTCCTATACATTGGCAATGGGACCAGAGTTATCTCTGTAAGCTTGAAGCTTTACTGTGTCCTTTTAATCTTTCGAATGCTTTCTCGAATGCTTCCGGGTATGAGCAAAGCTTCCAAGTGCATTCGGAGGAGACTTTGTCTAGCACTGAGTGGATGGAGAGAGATAACACTGACGTCACAGTCTCCAAATACTTTTTTTATTTGGTGAGACTGAGGATTGTATGTATCAGGCGAGGGCTCTGTCACTGATCTACAGGCCCACCTTTGAAATCACTTGTTATCTCAAAATAGCCACAAAGGAACTATAATTGTAGTATTTTTTTTCTTTTCTTTTTTTTTATTGATTTAAGTTTTATTGCATTATGATGAGAAAAGTTACATGATTTCAATTTATCTGAACTTGTTAACATTTCAAAACATATTTTAGGTAAATAGAATTAAATCACATTCTTGTTTCCCTTTTGTACCCTAACTCCTCCCAGAGACCTACAATACCTTTTTTGTCATATTCTTTAAAATTTATAAAATAACAATAAAAATGAGTATTATAAAAGTTGTTTGATATGAAACAACAATCAATTTAACAATCTTATGTAGATGCTTGTCTACAGCAATATTGAAAATATATGTTTTTCTCAATATAAATTTTAAATAACTCCAAACATATTAACGGTATATTTTAAAATAATACTTCACTACTAGTATTTTTTTTAAATGAACATAAATATATAAAATCTTTTTGTTTGTTTGTTTTGTATTTAGTAGAGTTTAAAATCTTGGCTCTTACTGTGGTACAAGCCCAAAATAAGAACAATTTTTAGACATTGGTTTTCATTGTAATAAGGCTGTATTTCAAAGAATAATGGTTCTGCTTGGAGGGTGGCACAGAAATTAGGTGAAGGTAAGAATTTGGTTCATTAGCTGTGATAATTTGGAAAAGCATTCATCTCAGAGAAAGAGTAACTTATAAAGTCCTCTTCTTCAAACTTGATATAATAGTTACAAACGTCAAACAAAGCATTCAGTCTCTTTGTTGTTCTCTTACAAGCCACCTCCCAAGTTAATTGTCTATGTTTCTTTTGGCTGTATAAATACTTTTGAAATATGTAAGCTATTCTGAAAACCATAGTATAGTATAAAAACCTGAAATAAACAATACTAATAGACTGAGATAGGAGAAGCATGATTTCAAGACCATTGTGTGGTACACAGCAAGACACTGTCAGTGACAAACAAGCAGGAAATGTAAATGGATTGTACAATATTGGACCTATTTCTCCAATTACTAAATTGGAGAGCCCACTGGATGACAGTAAACACATTTCTAATTCCTCATATTTTTGGATTTCAATCGATTAGGATATGTT
>NW_022196914.1:79784338-79792578 GCF_008632895.1 Mastomys coucha | reverse complement strand
CTTCTAGCTGTTTACCTGTGTTCTCCTGTATTTCTTTGAGGGAGTTATTTATGTCCTTAAAGTCCTGTGTCATCAAGCCAGGCGGTGGTGGTGAATGCCTTTAATCCTAGCACTTGGGAGGCAGAGGCAGGCGGATTTCTGAGTTCGAGGCCAGCCTGGTCTACAGAGTGAGTTCCAGGACAGCCAGGGCTACACAGAGAAACCCTGTCTCAGGAAAAACAAAAAACAAAAAAAAAGTCCTGTATCATCATCATGAAAGTGACTTTAGATCTGCATCTTGCTTTTCCAGTGTGATGGTGTGTCCAGGACTTGCTATGGTGGGAGAATTTGGGTTCTGATGCCAAGTAACCTTGGTTTCTGTTGCTTATTTTCTTACGCTTGCCCCTGGCCATCTGGTTATCTCTAGTGCTACCTGCTCTGGCTACATCTGTCTGGAGCCTGTCCTTCCTGTGATCCTGGTTGTGTCAGAACTCCTCAGAGTCAAGCTGTCTCTGTGATCCTGTGATTCTAGGATCCTGTGATCCTGGGCTTGTTAGAGCACCTGGGAGTGGAGCTTCCTCTGGATGTTGTGGGACTGGCTGCAGAGTTTGCAACCAAGGTTTGCTCAGAACACCAGCCCAGACAAATGGGAAAGAAACCGTGTTACTGGGCTGGCAGAGTTCCTGCATGCCTAGGTCCGGCTAGTCCCAGTTACTCCTGGTGTTGGGGCAGATGTATCCTCCTCACCTCCGATCCTCTGATCCTGGGCGTATCAGAGTGCCTGGGAGGAGAGCCCCGAGCCCCCTCAGGATGCTGTGGGACTGGCTGCAAGATTTGGGCTCAATGTCTGCTTAGGGTACCAGCCCAGACAGACCAGAAGGAACCAGTGAATTGGTTCAGACATAAGGAGAGAGCTATTTTTCTCTGAAGCTTATAGAACATGTAGGAGAAACTGTTTTTCTGTGTGTGTTGTACTTCTCTAAGACAGTCATAGAACATTTTCCTCCACTGTTTGCCAAGAGAAGTTTGATTAAAAATTCTTCTTCATTGCCGAAGATGCCAGATATCAGCCTTTATTAAACGCTTACTGAGTCCAGTTATCATTTTGTTGTTTGATTTACTTTAGGTTCAAAACACACGTATGTTTATTGTAAGTGAGGGTACTAGAGTGACAACATGGCTGTCAGTCTTCTGTATGTATTTTCCAGTGCTGGAGATTGAATCTGGGGCCTCATGTGTGCTCAACAATACTCTGACGACTGAACCATATGCTTGTACTGTCCAATCACAAATACAGAAAAAAAAGTCAAAGTTGAGAAGAGTGTGGCTTTTCAGAGTAGATGTTCATAGAACACAATTAACAGCTTTTTCCTGACCTTAGAGAAGTGAGGGTTTTTTTTTTTTTTTTTTTTAGAGACAGGTTTTTCTGTGTAGCCCTGGCTGTCCTGGAACTCACTCTGTAGACCAGGCTGGCTTTGAAGTCAGAAATCCGCCTGCCTCTGCCTCCCAAAAGCTAGGATTAAAGGCATGTGCCACCACCGCCCAGCCGAGAAGTGAGGTTCTTATAAAATCCACTTCACTTCAACAAGAAAAATGAGGCAATTCCAGAGTAGTCACAACATCAGCTAAGGAGAGTTGAGGCCAAAAGTGACATTGCTTCTGTCCCTTTATTTCTAATGTTTGCTGACGAGCAGAGTTTCCAAATCTTCAAGCCCTTAGAAAGTGGATTGTTTGTGGTTTAATTATAATAGGTAATGATATTAGAGTGGCAGTAGATATATTTTGACCTAGAAATCATCTGAAACTTGCTGGGTTAGCTACTGAGTGTTTGGTGTACTGGTGTCATTGTCATACTAAACTGAATAGGTGACAAGCACAGCTGCTGTTAAGTGTACTTGTGGTGGTTTGAGTGAGAAGGACTCCTCCTAGGATCACACGTTGGAATACTCGGTCAGCATTTGGTGGAAATGTTTGGGAAGGATTAGGAGGTATGGCCTTGTTGGAGGACGTGTGTCACATGGGAGTTTTTGAGGTCTTAAAAGCCCACACTGTTTTCAGTTAACATTCTTTCTGCCCCATGTTTGTGGCTCAAGATGTGAGCTCTCAGCTACTGCTTTAGCACCATGCCTGGCTGGCTGCCTGCTGCCATGCTTCCCACCGCAGTGGTCATGGATTCTGACCCTCTGAAACTGTGAGCTCTAAAAGCTTTCTTTTATAAGTTGCCTGGGTCATTGTGTCTTTTCAGAGCAACTAAAAGGTAACTAAGATTCTACTTTTATTTGTAATTGATTTATTTACTATAAAAATTATCATAAAGTAACACACTACATTGTAATGTAATAAAAACATCATGCAGCTTGATTAAAGTAGGCACTCGAATAAACACTTGTTAAGCCCTGAACTCCATCCATCTCACTGAATTTCTGTCTAGCTAGAATGGCTATTCTGAAGCTGTGTGTTTACAATTTAATTATCAATTATTGTTTTGCGCACCACAAAAAAGAAGCCATAACAGAGTTGAGACTGCAAAAGCAATTAGCTTCCTACCCTTTGTGACTCCTGTGCCCTTTATGTGGCATCCTGTCCCTCCTCACCTAATATCACTTATTCATATTCTCCTTTGTAACTGTTATTCTGTACCCATGTGTACATCTGTTTGCATATTTTCATATTCATGTATATTTTATAGGCTGTGGTCTGAATGTGAAGGAGGACACAACTTTGTTGTTTTGTTTATTTTCCATTCTGAGATTGGATGATCTTACTTAATATTATGTATCTTGAGTCCATCCATTTTCCTGCAGATTTTATGATTTAATTTTTAAATTTTTTTTAATTGAAATTTTTTTCATACATTATATTCTGATCCTTTTTCCTCCCAGATCCTCCCTACCTCCCGATCCTTCCAACTCCACACCTTCTTTCTGTCTTGCTCAAGAAAAAAAACAATCAAAAGAACCAAAAAAAAAAAAAACCCAAAAAACCCAACCAAACAAAAAAATGACAAAGAGACAAGAATGAAGAAAAATGGGCACCCCTCCACTAAATTTTAAAAATAAAATAAAAAAAGAGAATGAGAAATGAATACATATGCACATGCATATGCATACATACCCATATGTACACACACACACACACACACACACACACAGAGGTACATGCAAACATATAGGCACACATAAATGTGCATGCATACACACACACACACACAAAACCTATAAAAACACAAAATCAGAAACCATAATATAAAAGCAAAAGAGTAGTAAGGTAGAAAATGCCCAAACACAGCAATATGACCCAAAACATCTCAAGAATACTTTTTAAGCTTCTTTTGTTTGGGCTGTCTATTGCAGATGTGGAGCCCACTCTTAAGTGTGGCTTGTGAACCCACTGAGACACTGCAGGAGGAACTCATTCTTCCTTTGGGAGAGTTTGGTATTTGGAGGTAGCTTCTTGGTTGTGGATGAGAGCTCATGCATCCTTCTCCATCTTGTGCTAGGACACTGGCCCAGCAGGTTTGGACCTGCTGTGGGCCATGCCCGTGCTGCCACAGTTTTTGTGAATTCATTGTGCGTCAGCCCTGTGACATACAGGAACTAGTTCTGGTGTGTTAGCTATTTTTCTATTGCTGTGATAAAACACCATGACCAAAGCAACTTGTAAAAGAGTTTATAAGGTAAGAGCACATTAAGACAGTGGTGGCATGGTGGCTGGTGCGAAGAGCTGAGCATTATGGCTAAATTCTCTTTCAAACCACCACACCTGGTTAATATATAAAATAGGTTAGTGGCCATATTTGTGTTTACAGTGGGCATCTCCTATGACTGCTGTCATTTATGATGCTTGAGGTTTACTGTAGGGCAGAGATATTGGTGATTTCCACCACTGAAATCTTTCCTGGCTCCCATTTTCTAAACAGAATACAGTGATTGGGTGGCATTTATTTATTACAAATTGAATATATTTTGAATAACCTAAGTATGTTGGCTTTTCACAATTGACCATTTGTTTATTACAATTTTCCTTTGAGACACTGTCTTATATGCTCTAGACTCTCTTTGAAATATTGTTTCCCTTCCTGCCTCCCCCAAATCACTTTATTTGAATATTAAAGTATTTCTAATATAAGTAATTTATGTGGGAAAAAAATCTCAAAGAGAACAAACTCAGGACAATTGTAAAAGGAAAACCTCAACTTGTGTGATGCAAGTGAGAGCAAGTTTTTTTTTTTTAAGATTCATTTATCTGTTTTTATGTATGTGAATACATTGTTGCTCTCTTCAGACATACCAGAAGAGAGCACTGGATCCCTCAGATGGTTGTGAACCACCATGTGGTTGCTGGGAATTGAATTCAGGACCTCTGTAAGAGCAGTCAGTACTCTTAACTGTTGAGCCTTCTCTCTGGCCCATGATAGTAAATCTTCATGTGTATCAGATATCATATCATTATCAATATTGGAATCAAAAGAAACATAACTAGGGTTGGCAATAGTGACATTCTTCTTTTCTTTAAATAGAAATTGGGATTCTTGTTTTTTTTTCCCCCCTAAGGAAAAAAAAATAATGTAAGAACTGTGTAGGTGTTTGAAGTCATGGAAACAATCAAGCCAGAGATAGCAAACCAAACTCTTGACCTTGAACTCTGTGGGGTTTACTTACAGCTGCCGTTCTCAGCCTGTGGGCTGAGACCTCTTTGGCAAACCTCTATCCAAGAATACTTACATTACGATTCATAACATTAGCGAAATTACAGTTATGAGGTAGCAGTGACAATAATTTTATGGTTGGGAGTCACCCCAAAATGAGTAACTATATTAAAAGGTCGCAGCATCAGGAAGGTCGAGAACCACTGATTTAAAGTGTAGACATAAATGAGGATTTTGATGAGTGTGTCCCTGATCTAATTAACTACTGTTTTCCCTTCAATGCTCCAGAGCTGCCGCTTTGGAACAGTTCAAATCCCTTGGTGCTGAACCGTTGGAGGTGGACTTGAAGGAATCTGGTGAGGGCCAAGGAGGATACGCGAAAGAGATGTCCAAAGAGTTCATTGAAGCTGAAATGAAGCTCTTTGCTCAACAGTGCAAGGAAGTGGACATCCTTATCAGTACAGCCCTGATTCCAGGTATGCTGCTTAGTAACTGTTACCTTTAGAGAACAAATGAGAATTGGACATTCGTGTGAAGCTCTGATTCCACGTATGCTGCTTATAACTGTTATCTTTGGAGAACAAATGAGAATTGGACATTCACGTGAGGGTTTTGATGGCTGTGACAAAACACCATTGCCAAAAGCAATTTGGGAAGGTAATAATGAAAGGTTTATTTTGGCTGACAACTCTCAGGTGACACCCACTGATCCAAGTCTGGGCAGGGAGGGACTCCAGAAAGGAAGCTGGAGGCAGGAACTGAAGCAGAGGCCATGGACGAGTGCTGGTTACTGGCTTACTCCTCAAGATTGCTCAGCCTGCTTTCTTATTTAAAACAGGACCACCTGCCCAGGACGTCCAGGCACCACTCACAATCAGCTAGGCCCTCCCACACCAATCACTGATTCAGAAAATGCTCCATAGACTTGCTTTCCAGTCTTATGGAGGGAGGCCTTTTCTCGATTACGGTTCCCTCTTCTCAGATAACTCTTGTGTCAAACTGATAAAACATACTACACCCACACCCATACACCCCTTCACACAAACAAAATCACCTAGTTCATGGGTGAATACGTGTTTAGTGTTTGAATTTCTTTCAAAAAAGTGTTTTTAGATGGAAGATAATTTTGTACTTAACGTTTATGTACAGGAAACTTAGCAGTGTATATTTAACCCCATTTATGGCGAGTTCTTCAGCCTTTGCCTTTTCCAGCTTGGCAATATGAGCCACAGACTTAGGACCCTGGATCTCATATCTGTCATGGTAATTGGTCCTAATACCTTTCACCAGCTTAGCCAGGGCACCCTTGTCTTCCGAGTTCACCTGTGTGAAGGCAACAGTGGTTCATATCTTCCTGTGGACCAGCCGCCCCAGCCTGGGCTTCCCCTTGATGATGCAGTAGGGGACCCCCATCTTTGTGGCACAGGGCAAGCAAGAAAACCACCAGCTCAATGGGATCTATGTCATGGACAATCACCGTTAGCTGAGCTTTCCTGTCTTTCACCAAGGTGGAGATTGTATTTTATTTATCTCTAGAACACACAGCCACTTTGCCTGAGTGTTTGGGCTGCTACAGTCACCAAAGGGCAGTTCCAGCAGTCTGTGACGTAGGGTTAAAGAGCAAGGTTTCAATCCACAGTGATTTCAGGTGAAGAAACGCACACATCACTGCACACGTTAGAATTTAAACGAAGGGATTTCTTTTTTTTGTTATAGAAGTCCTAGAAACATGTGAGTGTAGTACCATGCAAGCCAGAAGAAGGCATTGAATTCCCTGGAGCTGGAGTCAGGGACAGTTGAGAGCCACCTGACATGGGTGTTGGACCTCTGCCAAGGACAGTAAATGCTCCCATCACCAAGCCACCTCTCCAACCCTGAGGTGTTTGTCTCATTCACCAGATCATGAGGTCCCCGACAGCAAGGATTATTTTTAAGTCTTAACATTTTTTAGCTAGTGTTTGTGCAGAGTGCATAATGTCAAGCCAGTAAACTTTTATTGACCAGCAAAGAGCCCCTTGATATGGAGACATCTTGTACTTTCCTACCTCTTTCCCTTCCTTTGCTTCTACGCCTGGATGATCAGAACCGGGTTGCCTGTGGTTCTTTCCGCTTCCTGAATGGAAACCAGCGAGACGACGGTGAGAACTAAAGGCTGCATGGTTCCTGGCCTTTGTCTCTACTTAGGCCTCCTCTTCTTTATATCAAAACTTAAACTCATGACCCCTTTGCCTGAGAAATTTTTACATGAGCCCAGGTCTATAGATGTACAAATGAAACATTCACTGGAAATGGATCTGAAAGAAGTTTATTTGAAGGCAATTTTTAGTTTATATGTATTTTTTGGCATTTATTAATATTAAAGCAAGTTTGCATACTAATGAAATGGATATGCTTGTTTGTTTTACATAATGGATGATCTTTGGGCCGGATATTTGATCCTACAGAATCTAGAGCATTTTCCATAGTTTTCAGAGTTGATTGATATTTTATACTTATTAACTCTGAGCATATTGCTTTGCATACAAGAGTACATAGCAGACAATGGCAAATGCTTGCTTAGGGTCAGTCAGAAATCGATGGAAATTTTGTTCTTGTTCCTAGCCAAAATTCCTTTAGTTTAGTTTTTTTTTTTGTTTGTTTGAATGTTTGTTTTTGTTACAACTTCCGTTTACACAAATGGTAGACGGGTGGTTTCCCCAGATGCTGCCACCCCATCAGAGCGCTGTTAGATGAGGCAGATAGGCAGGAGGGAGGTACGGGCCCATCCCCTGGGTGTATCTTGGAGTGGAGAAATGAGGCTTATGTTTGAGTACTTGTGGATGGAGATCAGAAGCCGTTGGATGATGTTTGTGGACTCTGGCAGCTATGATGGAAACCATGCACAAGCAGTGGCAGGAGAGCACTCCCTTTTGTGACAGTGACTCACCAGAAGGAATTAGGATACCTGTGCTTTCCCCATCTAAGTGCGAGCAAGCCCGTGCACCTTGGAGAAGGCAGTGCTAGGAGCTGCCATGCAACAAGTGGCCAGCAGAGGGCGCTAAGACATTTACTCTTAGAATAATAAAGACAGGAAGCTAGAAATGGTAGTTATTTTGACACAGTATATATCTTTGTTATTGATTAAAAAGCTTTGAGTGATGCAGCTTTGGACCTCTTAGGTAAATATACTGACCTTTAGTGCCTACTTGCATAGCTTGTTTTGAGACAGGAACTTGTATAGCCCAGAGGGACCTTGAATTTGCCATCTACCTGCTTAAGCCTCCTAAATACTGGAATTACAAGATTACAGATGTAGCTGGAGAGATGGCTCAGCAGTTAAGAGCAGTGACTGCTCTTCCAAAGGTCCTGAGTTCAATTCCCAGCAACCACATGGTGGCTAATAACAAGATTACAGATGGCCATTCCCCAACCCCCTCCAAGTGGTCTCTACTCAGTGTATTTTAGTAGAAGGTGATAATCTTGAAGACTAGCTAGAAAGGTTTTGCTAATCTGTCTTACTGCATTTCCTATTTTCTGAAGCCATATAACCTTCACATTACACTTGCAGGGAGTTTGTCGTCAGTACATCGTCCCAAAGTCTGCTCTCAGAAGGCTGTGTGGCTTAAATTCTGCA
>NW_022196914.1:79756298-79784328 GCF_008632895.1 Mastomys coucha | reverse complement strand
AAAAAAAAGGAAAGTGAAAATGTAATTAGTATATAGTGTGTGTGGACTGACATAGTTGTGGAAGGAGATAATTGTTGTGCTGCCTCCACTGAGTTGGGAGATGAGTTAGAGGTGAGAATTTTACTTCATGCAAGCGGCTTCAGGAGTGGCTACCTATATATATAGTCTCTGTGGTGTTCAGCACAGAGGAGAAAGCCGTTGAGCTCCCTGTCCCGTCTTGGTTAGATTTACTGAGGCAGACACCACCACTGTTACACTGAAAATCTTTCCTGAGGGTAACCCAGTTAAAAATTCATGATCAGGGCCAGGAGGTTGCTTAGTGGGTGGGGAGTCTGCTAGGCAAGCACGGGGACCTGAGATCAGATCCCTGACCTAGGTGTACAAGCCTGAAGTCATGTGTACGTAACTCCAGGGCTGGAGGGGAAGTTCAGAGATAGGTGAATCCTGGAGAGTTGTTGGCAAATCTGTTTAGCCAAATGGCAGCTCTAGGCTCAGTGGGAGACCTTGTCTCAGAAAAAAAAAGTAAGGTGGAGGGCAATAGAGAAAGATACCTGGTGCTCGCTTCGGCAGCACATATGCTAAAATTGGAACGATACAGAGAAAGATACCTGATATTCACCCCTGGTCCCACACATGTCCTCCTTCCATGCATGGGTGTACACATCCATATATGTATCCTTACATGCATTTACTGTACATACCAAAATAAAAATTCATGAAGACTCTGATGGCATAGCTTTCTTGCTCCTCATCTCCTATTTTAGGTCATGCTCTTTTCAACTTAATGGCCCGTAGCTCCTGAAAGGCCTGAGATTTCATTTAATAACGGTGTCTATGTCTTGCTCCACTTAGGTTCCCAGCATCCTTAGTTGAAGTCATCTAGCTTGATCAAAGTTAGATCTTAGCCCTGGACTCCAAGGTACCCATGTTATAAAGTTGATATCCTTGGTGATGTGTTTATTGCACCTCATCCTCCTTGTCTTCATTGCCCATCATCATTATCATTGTCATCGTCCTCCTCCTCTTCTTGTGCTTCTTGTTCTTATTCTTGTCCTCCTCCTTCCCCTTCTCCTTCTCCTCCCTCTCCTCCTTCTTCTCCTCCCTCTCCTCCTCCTTCTCCTCCTCTTATTCTTGTCCTCCTCCTTCTTCTTTTTTCTTTGGCCCAAATTTAGCTTTTGGGTTTTATGTTAACCTTATGCTAACTAGTGTGTGCTATCAGTCGCACTGACCAGTCACCGTCTCAGATCATCTAAGGTCCTTCCGTAAGGTCACATCTACTGCCTTTTGTCAACACATCTACTGCCTTTTCACTTTGACACACCATTCCTGTTCTTTCCTGCCTGTTGAAGTCCCACCTATTCAGTTGCAACTTCTACAGTGCCTCTGGCATCCTGCTGAGTAGTGTGTGCTAGTTTTTCTGCACTCCTAGCACCTTGTCTGTGCTTCTTATGATGGCAGTACTTAGCCCCACCTTGCTCTTACTGCCCTGTCCTCCTGTGAGCACAGGGAAAGTATCTGTTCTCACCACATCTGTCATGGCCAGGGCTTGGTCTCGTGCTTCATGCACAGTAGTGACTCAGCAAATATTGTTCAACTCATAATCCTGTATGTGTTCCTTAGGTCTTGGTTGGCATGATCACTTTTATTCTTTCAAGGCTATCTAAAGACAGAATACTCTGTTGGCTCATTTTTTTTTAAATTGGAACATTAGAAGCTCACTTAAGACTAGAAACTTAGCTCTCTTAAATTGTCCAAAACTAGAACATACGCTCTCTGTGATTTGAGGTGGCTAGCTTGACCTTTCAGGTACTGGAATCAGGAAGTAGTGAAGTTGTGTTCAGGAATTGTAAAGTGTCTTGCCAGGAAGGAAGATATTTGTTGATTGTAAATTATAGCATCTTAATCCTGGTTAGGTAGCAGCATGTTTTGTGTTTATCCTAGTTAGGGTCTATAAAGTATCCCTGTCACTGGACACCTAAACCCTCCACAACTGGGGAAGAGTTGGGAAGGAGATGTTTTCCTCTGATGGGACTCAGCCTAAGATGTTGCAGTCACATAGAGCCGTAAATGACTCTGCCTCTGATGCTGCCCATTTTTCTTGAATGCATCTTCATAGGATAGGTTAACAGTCTTGAAAAGGTGGCATTTCAGACAGGGGACTAGTACAATAACTGACACTTGGTGGTGGAATTCCACTGAGAGACCTCTTGCTTTGGCAGTTGTACAATGCTTTTTAAAAAGCCAGAAGAGTTTATCATTCAGAGGGTTATTTTCTTCTCTGTTCACATTATGATTTTAGAAGTTAAAACTACATCTCGTAGGTCAGCAGCTCCCAAACTACTTTTTTTTTTTTTTTGAGTGTCTGATGCATTCTTCATGGTCCTCTCCCTTCCATGTAGTTTCTGATTCAATGGAATTTTAAAATATTGCTTCCACACTTATTCTGAGGATTCTGAAAGACAGCAAGAAATGCTTCTATGTTACAACATCAAGGATTGGTGACCACAGGCTGTCTATGTACCTCTTGGTAGCTTTCAACACAGATAGGGCCCCTTGTCATCGGATGGAGAGTGCCAGGAGTCTGGAGTTCTCTGCTGCCATGTGTCAGTCTTGGCTTCTTAGGGTGTGTCTGACACACTTCATGGATTGCTGAGCCATGTTTAACAAATGTTCTGTTGGGAAAGTTTATGCCACAGAGTTATATTCTGGTTTCGCCTGTTAGGATGTTGCAAGATGGAGAAGTATTGCGTACTTCTTCCTGCCAGTGCCTGTGTTGAATGGCTTGGGAGGTGAGACCTCTTCTAGGGATGAGCTACTAGTAATGTCTTACCCTCACCACATAGCACTTGTGAATCCCCAATCCCTTCCCATCTGCTCCATTCTTTCTCATTATGACAGTCTGACCCTAAATCCACAATCTTTGCTATAACACCTTGATCCAAGAGTGTAAAACTGTTTGGTTATTGTAGAAATCTACTCTTTGCCCATGTAAACGGGTCTCATTCCTACCATATGGGGATTCATTAGGTGTTGCTTACACCATGATGGGGCTCTGGAGGTCACTCTGGGCACTGTTTCTGTTTGTGGAGTATGCATGAGGGGCCAGCAAGTGTCACATAACATCCTCGTTTCCATTTCTTTTGCTAAGATGAGTCACATGGTCTGAACCATCTGTGAACAAAGCTAGAATTTCTTGACTAGCTATGTGTCCAGGAATAAGGTAACATTGGATTAGTTTGTTAAGGCTTTCATAGCAAAATATAACTGAGTGGGTAGCTTAAGCGACAGAAACATATCTGCTCATCATTTGGTGGGGGAGTCAAGAAGTTTATGATCAAGTTGTTGGCACGATTGGTTTCTCCTTCACTGAAGATTTGAGACTTTCCTCCTTGGTTGAAGATGGCTACCTTTCTCAGCCCTCTGTTCTCTCTCCTCTTTGTGTGCTCATTCCTGGTGTTACATTTGATGTTTAATTCCTCTTTTTTTAAGGATACCAATAAAGTTAGGCTCAAGGCCTAGGTTAATTCAATCATATCTTTAACAGCCCTATCTCCAAATTCAGTCAGTTTCATAGGAATCAACATACAAATTCTAAAGGCTATGCTAATGCACCCCCAACAAATGCATCAGAATCCCTTAGACCCTGGTGGGCAGGAAGGAGGTGAGGAAATTGAGATCAAGGATGCTATCTCTCCACAGATGTCCTCAGGGACCTATTTCTCCAAGAAGTCCTCCTAGCTTTCTCTTAAATTCCAAAAATGTTATCATAGTATGAATTTACCAAGGAATTAATCTACTTGTTAGGTCAATGCCCTCTGGATTTAGTCATTTCCCAAAATTAATTATTAGCAATTAAACTCCAAATATGCCAGGCTATGGGGGATAGTTCATATTCATATTTGCATGCTATAACAGTGAAAAATTCTTGTTATAATGGATCTTTCCTCCTTCTTCTCTTCTTCTTCTTCTTCCTCCTCTCCTTCTTCCTCCTCATCTTTTCTCTTCTTCCTCCTCATCTTCTTTCTCATCTTCCTCTTCTTTCTCTTCTCCCTCCTCATCTTCTTTCTCATCTTCTTTCTCATCTTCTTCCTCTTCCTTCTTCTCCTCTTTCTCCTTTTCCTCTTCCTCCTCCTCCCCCTCCTATCTTCTGACAAGGTCTCCTATAATGCAGGCTGGTCTTGCTTGGCCTTGCTCCGTAGCTGATGATTAGGTTAAATTCCTGATCCTCCAGCCTTCATCTCCCAAGTGCTAGGATTACAGGCATAGGCCCCTACACTCGGTTTATAATGAAGTTTCTTAATATGTAAAACACTGATGTTTGTGTTGTTTTCTTGACAGTTTTAGTTTCATGTTTAGGTAACACATAGTATTGCATTACATTTAAGATTGATCTTCGTAGTGCTTGTTTGTGACAAATGTGTCTTGGTTTTGGGTAAACGGGTCCTATATATTGTGCGTCTGTGAGTATGGAGTTAACTTTATCATGCTGGGTTAAGGCAGAAAGCCTTTCCTGAGCCTCTAATTTGATGCTTTACAGGCCAGGAAGTTAGGAATTTCCCCATGATTACTTGTCATTGAGTAATTCCAGTAAATAATTCTCTGTGCTTTTTGGAATCATTATAAAAACTTGTGGTTAATCCATTTCATCTTGCTGTCTTTTTGTTCTTAATAGTTTTTGTGGCTTTTTCTTAATTCCTCTCCCCTCCCTTTCTCTCCCCTTCCCTTCTTTCCTTCTCTTCTCCCCTCCCATCCCCTGCTGTCTTCTCCTGTCCTCTCACCTCCTGTCCCCTTCCCTCCTGTCCCCTTCCCTCTGCTCCTCTCCTCTCCCTTCCTTCCTTCTCTGTCTTCTCCCCTACTCCTCCATGTGTGTCCTCTCCCTCCCTCTTCCCCTTGACTAAATTTGCCTGTGCAGATTGGATTCTTTTTCCAATATGATAGACCCAAGAGAATTTATTGATTTCAGATGATCATGTTTGCCTTGATTTATTCAGCGAGGTACATTACAAAATCTTCCAGTAAACAGTTAGTCTTTGTTATTGCGTTTAACTGAAGTGACATTTTGAATTTACTGTTGTAGAGAAACCAAGAGTATACCCCTTTGCTGTAGGTCAGTAAGTTGTTGAAACTGTTTTCAGAATTTAGTAACTTTTTTTTTACTTGCTTCTAATTTGAATGCTTTTAAATCACATCTCATTGTACATTTATCGAAGAAGTCATGATTATTGAAAGGATTTTATATGTTCATTTCAAAATAAATTTTCGGTGAGCCTAGGACGCATGTCTGCAAGTCCAGCACTTGGGAAACAGAGGCAGGAGCACCGCTAGTTCAGTGCTGTCTCTGGCTGTGTGGCAAGTTTGAGTCCAGCCTGTGAGTCTGACTCCAACACAGTTTACATGAGTTACAGCCATATATGCTTACATCGAAAACCGTTTGTTTATAGAATGAACAGCCACATTTATAGTGCACCACAGAGATTCAGAGAGGCCTCGCGCTAACCAGAAACACTCCTATCTATCCCACACAGCAGCGAGTTGAACAGAAAATGGCATATTTCCATTTCAGATGATTTATTTGTTATTTGAGCACTAGGGTCGGAGGTCCTCATATGTGCTAGGCAAATGCTCTATAACTTAGCCCCAGTCCTCACCAGATGAGATTTTTATTTTTTACTTTTTTTTTTTTAGCATCCTGCTGCTGTTCTTAGAGAAAGGAACCCTTAGCCACCAGGCCATTGTCATCTTAGTTAGGTCTCAAGCCATGACAATTTTATTTTATTTTTTTAATTCTTCTCTCATGCTTTATATCCCCTCCCTCTACTCATCCCAGTTTCCCCTCTTCTCCCATCTCCCCCAGATCTACTCTGTCTCTGTTTCCCTTCAGAAAAGAACACGCCTCCCAGGGAACATGGCATTAGATACAGTAAGACTAGGTACAAACCCTCATCAAGGCTGGGAGAGGCGACCCAGCAGGAAGAAAAGATCCCAAGAGCAGGCAAAGGAGTCAGGGACTGCCCCATTCACATTGTTAGGAGTCCCATGAGACCACCAAGCCACACAGCTATAATGTACATGGAGAGGACCTAGCTCAGACCCATACAGGGTCCTCAACTGTGAGTCTCTGTGAGTCCCTATGAGTCCTGCTCAGTTGATTCTGTGGGCAGTGTTCTTGTGGTGTCCTTGACCCCTCTGGCTCCTACAGTCCTTCCTCCCCTCTTCTGCAGGATTCCTCTGGCCCCACCTAGTGTTTGGTTGTGGGTCTCTGCATCTGTTCCCAGCAGATGCTGGCAGAAGCCTCTCTGATGACCACTGAGCTAAGTACTGATCTATGAGTATAGTAGAATATCATTAGGAATCATTTCGTTGACTTTTAAAATACTTGTATTTTTATCAATTTTAAAAAAGTAGCCAATTTGAAATTTAAAACAGTTTAAAATTAAGAGCTATAAATGAGTATTTCCTTTTAGGTTTGGCCGATAGGCAATTTAGACTTCCTTTAGATTTGGTGGTCAGGCACTAAGTGGTCATTGGATGACTTGGTGAGTGAGTGAATGTTGGAAGGACTGACTGTGAGTGCTGATGTCTTACCATTGTCTTGGCAGAAGAATGGAAATAACTCCCAATGGGGAGGAACTGAGTAACCTTACTAGAGGAACTCAATGTCCATGGACCAGAAAGGCTAACAAACTTTTTGTGAAGATGGTGTTAAATCTTTCACTCAGTGCTGATCTCTTCAGGAAATGATTTTTTTTCCTTCTTGTTCATTTTTTAAAAATATTTATTTATTTAATTTTAGATGGGTGGTGCTTGAAAATGTAGCAATCCTGGCCTGTCTGTAAATCCTATCTTTTCAAGATAAATGATTAAATTAATAAAACTGGGCTGAAGCATAGGAAAACCTAAGTGTACTTCAAAAAGCAAGAAACCCATAAGCCCTCCTCCACACCTTAGCACCTCTGCTTTCTGCATTTATGTCCTAGAAAACATCTAATTCTTATTTTGTTTTATCCTTCTGTTTGAGAGACTTTGCAGTGGAGGTTGGACTTTGCTGCTACACGTTGTGAGAAGCGTGTATAGCATTTTCCTTTCTCCATCTTTGTCTCCATCCTCTTATGGGTGGTCCTAAGCACAGCTCTGTTTGCTGTAGTGGGGTGAGTACGTAGTCCACACAGAGCTTTTTCGGTTGGAAGTAAATAGGTCAGTCCATTTTTCCCCCCTAAGCTATTTTAATTTTTCTGGTAATAAATATCAAATCATGTTCTCAAAGCAAGAATTGGCTGTGATCATTCAGGAATACTTTACTTTTATTTTCTGAACAAAAGTAGTCTGTGGGGCTGGAGAGATGACATAAGCAAATGTAAAGACCAGAGTTCTGATCTCCTGAGCTCATGTGAAGAGAAAATCTGGTAACATGTGCGTCTGTAACTCCAGTGCTGCTGGGAGGAGACAGGGGGATTCCCAGAGCTTCCTGGCCAATCAGCCTAGCCAATCAGTAAGCTGCAGGTTCAGTGAATGACCCTGTCTAAAACAACAATAGTAACAATAACAACAGTTTGGAGAGTGATGGAGGAAAGCATAAAACATTGACCTCTGATTTCTACATGCAAGCATGTGCAACACCCCACCTCCATGTGTCTACACAAGTACACACACATGCATAGACCACACACACACACACACACACACACACACACACACACACACACACACAAACGTTAGGTGACTTTTGCTAGAAATGAAATAAAGCACGACAGAAAATAAAAATAACCTGCGGTCTCTCAGCGTAGCTAGACACAGTTAACAGTCCCACCCTTTTCCTTCAGCCTTAGTTCAGTATGGTTTTGCAGTACTGGGGTCAAGATGTTGCACATTTTCCCACCACTCAGTACTATGGAAGGGTTTGATGCAACCTAATGATCAGAGCTCTGTCACATTGTCTTAATGGTTCTATAGAGTTTTCTTTTCAAATCCGTATTTTTAGCTTTTTACCCAAAGTTGAAACTCCAGTTTACTTCTGCTTTTTAATCAGCTTAAAATCAATACTCTGAGAGTATTGCTGAGTTTCTATATCTGCATTTTCATGTACTTCTCCAAAGTAATAAGGGTTTTAAAAGTAAAACTAATGGGAAAGGGGTAAATTCTGGAACTTATTTTTGTTAATTTACACACACCCAACCAACTGCTTTCTTGAAAGATTTTGCTGTTCATAATCTCATTGCGATTGTTCAGTTAATTGTTTCATTTCAATATGGAGTATACTAATTATAAGCATATGTAAACTGTACATTTTAGATGTGCATATAATATATTTAGATCATATTCACCTCCTTATTATCCACTCTTAGCCCTCTGTTATCTGCTTTCCCCCATCTCTGTTCTTGTATTGCTTTTAACTCTTAGTTTGAGAATCTAAAAAAAAAAGTCTCATTTTTTATTTTTATAGTTTTCTAATTCTCCTGGGGTAAATGTCTCCTCCTCCTCCTGCTGCTTCTTCTGTTACTGGCCTTTGAATTAATCATGTGTTTATATTGTCAGTTGTCTATTAAGATCTTTTAAGGGCTGGAGAGATGGCTCAGAGGTTAAGAGTACTGACTGCTGTCCTAGAAGTCCTGAGTTCAATTCTCAGCAACCACATAGTGGCTCACAACCATCTGTGATGAGATCTGATACCTTCTTTTGGTGTGTCTGAAGACAGCTACAGTGTACTCACATACATACAATAAAATAAGATCTTTTAAAAATGAATCAAAGCCATTTTCTTTTTTTTATTAGATATTTTCTTTATTTACATTTCAGATGTTCTCCCCTTTCCTCGTTTCCCCTCCTAAAAACCCCTTATTCCCTCCCCTCTTGCCCTGTTCACTAACCCACCCTCTCCCACTTCCTAGCCCTGGCATTCCCCTACACTTGGGTCATCTATTGAGCCTTCAAGGACCAAGGGGCTCTCCTCCTATTGATGACCGACAAGGCCATCCTCTGCTACATATGCAGCTGGAGCCATGAGTCCCACCAGGTGTACTCTTTGGTTGGTGGTTTAGTCCCTGGGAACTCTGAGGGTACTAATTAGTTCATATTGTTGTTCATCCTAAGTGGCTGCAAATCCTTCAGCTCCTTGGGTCCTTTCTCTAGCTCCTTCATTAGGGACCCTGTGCTCAGTGCAATGGATGGCTGTGAGCCTCTGCTTCTGTATTTTGTCAGGCACTGGCAGAGCCTCTCAGGATACAGCTATATCAGGCTCCTGTCAGCAAGCACTTGTTGGCATCTACAATAGTGTCTAGGTTTGGTGACTGTATATGGGATGGATCCTCAGGTGGGGCAGTCTCTGGATTGTCATTCCTTCAGTCGCTGCTCCACACTTTGTAACTCCTTCCATGGATATTTTGTTCCCCCTTCTAAGAAGGACTGAAGTATCCACACTTTGGACTTCCTTCTTCTTGAGTTTCTTGTGGTTTGTGGATTGTATCTTGGGCATTCTGAACTTCTGGGCTAATATCCACTTATCAGTGAGTGCATACCATGTGTGTTTTTTTGTGATTGGGTTACCTCACTCAGGATGATCCATTTCTCCAGAGCCATCCATCTCCCTAAGAATTTCATAAATTCATTGTTTTAAATAGCTGAGTAGTACTCCATTGTGTAGATGTACCACATTTTCTGTATCCATTCCTCTGTTGAGGGACATCTGGGTTGTTTCCAGTTTCTGGCTATTATAAGTAAGGCTGCTATGAACATAGTGGAGCATGTGTCCTTGTTAAATGTTGGAACATCTTCTGGGTATATGCCCAGGAGTGGTATAGCTGGATCCTCAGGTAGTAGTACTATGTCCAGTTTTCTGAGAAACTGCCAAACTGATTTCCAGAGTGGTTGTACCAGCTTGCAATTCCACCAACAATAAAGGAGTGTTCCTCTTTCTCCATAACCTTGCAGCATCTGCTGTCACCTGAGTTTTTGATCTTAGCCATTCTATGAGGTGGAATCTCAGGGTTGTTTTGATTTGCATTTCCCTAATGACTAAGGATGTTGAACATTTCTTTAGGTGCTTCTCAGCCATTCGGTATTCCTCAGTTGAGAATTCTTTGTTTAGCTTTGTGCCCCATTTTTTAGGGTTATTTGGTTCTCTGGAGTCTAACTTCTTGAGTTCTTTGTATATATTGGATATTAGCCCTCTATCAGATGTATGAATGGTAAAGATCTTTTCCCAGTCTTTTGGTTGCCATTTTATCCTATTAACAGTGTCCTTTGCCTTACAGAAGCTTTGCAATTTTATGAGGTCCCATTTGTCAATTCTTGATCTTAGAGAGCATAAGCTATTGGTGTTCTGTTCAGGAAACTTTTCCTGGTGCCCATGTGCTCGAGGCTTTCCCCCACTTTCTTTTCTATTATTTTTAGTGTATCTGGTTTTATGTGGAGGTCCTTGATCCACTTGGACTTGAGCTTTGTACAAGGAGATAAGAATGGGTCGATTTGCATTCTTCTACATGCTAATTGCCAGTTGAGCCAGCACCATTTATTGAAAATGCTGTCTTTTTTCCACTGGATGGTTTTAGCTCCTTTGTCAAAGATCAAGTGACCATAGGCATGTGGGTTCATTTCTGGGTCTTCAATTCTATTCCATTGATCAACCTGCCAGTCACTGTACCAATACCATGCAGTTTTTATCACAATTGCTCTGTAGTACAACTTGAGGTCTGGGATGGTGATTCCACCAGAGGTTCTTTTATTGTTGAGAATAGTTTTGGTTATTCTGGTGTTTTTGTTATTCCAGATGAATTTGCAAATTGCTCTTTCTAAGTCTGATCTTGATTTAACTTTGGCACCTGATATCTGTCTAGAAAATTGTCCATTTCATCCAGGTTTTCCAGTTTTGTTGAGTATAGGCTTTTGTAGTAGGTTCTGATGATTTTTTGGATTTCCTCAGTTTCTGTTGTTTTGTCTCCCTTTTAATTTCTGATTTTGTTAATTAGTTTGTTAATTAGTTAGTTAGTCTGGATAAAGATTTATCTATTTTGTTGATTTTCTGAAAGAACCAGCTCCTGGTATGATTGATTCTTTATATAGTTCTTTTTGTTTCTATTTGGTTGGTTTCAGCCCTGAGCTTGATTATTTCCTGCAGTCTACTTCTCTTGGGTGAGTTTGCTTCTTTTTGTTCTAGAGTTTTTAGGTGTGCTGTCAAATTGCTAGTGTATGCTCTCTCCAGTTTCTTTTTGGAGGCACTCAGAGCTGTGAGTTTTCCTCTTAGGACTGCTTTCATTGTGTCCCAGAAGATTGGGTATTTTGTGGCTTTATTTTCATTAAACTCTTAAAAGTCTTTAATTTCTTTCTTTATTTATTCCTTGACCAAGTTATCATTGAGTAGATCATTTTTCAGCTTCCACATGTATGTGGGCTTTCTATTGTTTGTATTGTTATTGAGGACCAGTCTTAGTCTGTGGTAATCTGATAGGATGCATGGAATTATTTCAATCTTTTTGTATCTGTTGAGGCCTGTTTGTGAGCAATTTTATGGTCAATTTGGAGAAGGTATCATGAGGTGCTGAGAAGAAGGCATACCCTTTTGTTTTAGGATAAAATGTTATATAGATACCTGTTAAATCCATTTGTTTAATAACTTCTGTTAGTTTCACTGTGTCTCTGTTTAGTTTCTGTTTCCATGAACTGTCCATTGATGAGAGTGGGGTGTTGAAGTCTCCCACTATTATTGTGTGTGGTGCAATGTGTCCTTTGAGCTTTAGTAAAGTTTCTTTTATGAATATGGGTGCCCTTGCATTTGGAGCATAAATGTTTAGAATTGAGAGTTCATCTTGGTAGATTTTACCTTTGATGTGTATGAACTGTCCCTCCTTATCTTTTTTGATAATATTATGCTGAAAGTCAATTTTATTCAATATTAGAATGGCTACTCCAGCTTGTTTCTTTTTTTTTAATAAAATTTTGTTTAATATTATATGCTTATACAATACATTTAATATTATATAATATATTACTATATAATACTTGCTATTATAGAATGTATACTTAATGTTGTATAGTATATTCCAGCTTGTTTCTTGGGACCATTTACTTGGAAAATTGTTTTCCAGCCTTTTACTCTGAGGTAGTGTCTGTCTTTGTCACTGAGGTGGGTTTCCTGTATGCAACAAAATATTGGGTCCTGTTTACGTAACCAGTCTGATAGTCTATATCTTTTTATTGGGGAATTGAGTCCATTGATATTAATAGATATTAAGGAAAAGTAATTGTTGCTTCCTGTTATTTTTGTTGTTGGAGTTAGAATTCTGTTCATGTGGCTTTCTTCTTTTAGTTTTGTTAAAAGATTACTTTCTTGCTTTTTCTAGGGTATGTTTCCCTCCTTGTGTTGGAGTTTTCCACTTATTAACCTTTGATGGGCTGGATTTGTGGAAATATATTGTGTAAATTTCATTTTGTCATGGAATACCTTGGTTTGTCCATCCATGGTAATTGAGAGTTTTGCTGGATATAGTAGCCTGGGCTGGCATTTGTGTTCTTGTAGGGTCTGTACGATGATATCTGCCCAGGATGGCTTTCATAGTCTCTGGAGAGAAATCTGGTGTAATTCTGATAGGTCTGTCTTTATTTGTTACTTGACCTTTTCCCCTTACTGCTTTTAACATTCTTTCTTTGTTTTGTGCATTTGGTGTGTTGATTATTATGTGACGGGAGGAATTTCTTTTTCTGGTCCAAACTATTTGGAGTTCTGTAGGCTTTCTGTATGTTCATAGGCATCTTTTTCTTTAGGTTAGGGAAGTTTTCTTCTATAATTTTGTTGAAGATATTTACTGGCCCTTTAAGTTTGAAGTCTTTACTCTCTTCTATACCTATTATCCTTAGGTTTAGTCTTTTCATTGTGTCCTGGATTTCCTGGATGTTTTGGGTTAGGATCTTTTTGCATTTTGTGTTTTCTTTGACTGTTGTGTCAGTGTTTTCTGTGGTATCTTTTGCACCTGAGATTGTCTCTTCTATCTCTTGTATTCTGTTGGTGATACTCTTGACTTCTTTCTTTTTTTTCTTCTTTCTTTCTTTCTTTTCTTCTTTCTTTCTTTATTTTTTTTTAATTTTTTTTTTTTTTTATTATTTTCAAGACAGGGTTTCTTTGTATAGCTCTGGCTGTCCTGGAACTCACTCTGTAGACCAGGCTGGCCTTGAACTCAGAGACCCGGCTGCCTCTGCCTCCCAAGTGCTAGGATTAAAGGTGTGTGCCACAACCGCTCTTAGTTTTTCTATCTCCAGAGTTGTCCCCCTTTGCGATTTCTTTATTGTTTCTACTTCCATCTTTAGATCCTGGATGGTTTTGTTCAATTCCTTCACCTCTTTGGTTGTGTTTTCCTGTAATTCTTTAAGGGATTTTTGTGTTTCCTCTTTAAGGGATTCTACCTGTTTACCTGTATTCTCTTGTAATTCTTTAAGGGATTTTTTTGTGGTTCCTTTTAAAGGGCCACAAAATACATAGAAATACACCTTTTCAAGGGTGTATTTCTTTAAGGGAGTCATTTATGTCCTTTCTAAAATCTTCTATCAGCATCATGAGATATTATTTATATCTGAATCTTGCTTTTCCAGTGTATTGGGGTATCCAGGACTTGCTTTAGTGGGAGTACTGGGTTCTGATGATGCCAAGTAGTCTTGGTTTCTGTTGGTAAGATTCTTGAGTTTGCCTTTTGCCATCTGGTAATCTGTTGTGCTAGATGTTCTTGCTGTCTCTGGCTGGAGCTTGTACCTCCTGTGGGCCTGTAAGCCTATGTCAGCCATCCTGGGAGACCAGCTCTCTCTTGGCAAACTGTGTACAGAGGATTGTGGAACAGCTCTGCCTCCTGGGTGCCGATGGAGGCAGGAAGGACCCTGTTTCAGCTGCTCTGCTGCTTCTGAGGCCTGTGTTCTCCTGACTGATCCCACCTTAGATAGTCACCAGAGAGAAAATGGTGATCTCCCCCGAGTCTTGGGGTGAGAGCACTCCCTGGAGACAAGCTCTCCCCTGGCCTCAAAGCCATTTTCTTAAAATTTCTTTTTTAGTTATTATTTACTTGAGTATGTTTGTGTCTGTGCAGGAGGGGATCATTGGACTCCTCTGAGCTGTAGTTACAGGCAGTTGTCAGCTGGTTGACATGGGTCTGGGAATCAAACTCAGGTCTTCTGTAAGAACAGTATGTGCTCTGTGAGTATTGAGCCATCTCTCCAGCCCTCTTTTAAGATCTTAATATTTTGTTTTTAAGTTTAATTTCTGTGAATTAAAAATATTTTTTCATTCATTTTCTTTTTTGCTTCCCCCAAAGATTTATTTATTTGAAAGCAATCTCATTGTGTATGCATTGCTGACCTGCAACTCTCTATGTGGACCAGTATAACCTTTAAAAAATAATTTGTGTGTGTGTGTGTGCCTGTCTGTGTGTTTGTGTATCTGTCTGTATATGTGTATGTCTATGTGTGTCTGTGTCTCTATGATTGTGTCTCAGTTTGTGTATATGTATCTGCGTGTATGTCCACGTATTTGTGTGTTTGTGTATGTCTGTGTGTATATGTGTATGTATTCGTGTATCTGTGTGTGGATGTGTGTGTGTGTCCATGTGTTTGTGTCTGTGTGTGTGTGTCCATGTGTGTGTATGTTGTGTATAGGCATGCAGATGCTCATAGAGTCCAGAAGAGGGAGTTGGCTCCCCTGGGGTTGGAATTATTTAAGTTGGCTGGTGTTTCTTTTGTAAGTTTCCTTATTGTTTTAAATTCAGGAAATTCCTTTTTAAGTCCACAGACCAGAGCGGGATTCTGAGGTGCTTTGCTTTCCGTTTCTCTTTCTGTGTTAGTTCTCTTATGATTTATTATGATCTACTTGGTTCTTAGTTAAAAATATGTTGTTCAGTTTGAATAGAAAACATTGCCCCAAACCTAACAAAACCATTTACTGCCCCTTCCTTCCTTCCTTCCTTCCTTCTTTCCTATGTTTTTCAATACTGTGTTTATTGTGCAGTTGCATTTTTATCATATTAGGCTGTTAGAGTAAGATATGATATTGAAATCGCCTTCTCATTCTTTCTCCCTCTTGACGCATTCTTTTGAGGATCTGCTCATTTGGAACTCTCTCCACTATCCTGCTTCTCTTTTGGCTCTATCTTTCCCCCTTCTGTTTTTAATCTTTATTTTTGATGTTTCCAGAATTAAAAAAAAAAAAAGACAAAAAACCTAATCCCCATGTGAGTGCTTGCAGGCAGCTGCCCTGCTCTCTCCCTCATTGTCTTCTCTGGAGCCCTTACTGAGATGTCTTCATTGTTAAATTAGGACATTTGGGAGATAAGCAAAAGCACAGAGAAGAATCACCCTTATCACTTAAATATACTCTGATATTAGCAACTGCTATATGATGGCATACATTTATTACACATTATATAGTATATGGGATATCTTATGTATACATATAGAAAGTAGGTATGTGTATTTTAAACACACATATCCTGTTATATGCTTTAAAATTGCATTTTAATTCTTTTAAGTGTATGTGCATTTGGGGGTAGGGAGTGTTTGAGTACCAGTGGAGTCAAGGCTGGGGCAACTTGTGGGAGTTGGTTGTCTCCTACACTGAGTCCCAGGGATCAAGGTTGGCTCATCAGATTTGGTGGCAAATGCTCTTACCCACTGAGCAACCTCACCAGCTCTGCTTTGTGCTTTTGGCTTGCAATTATTTCTTGTCTTTTTGTTTGTTTACTTCTTTGGTGCTAGAGGTTGAAACCATGGCCCCAGGCACACTGAACAGTTGGCTGACCTCTTTATATTTCTAGCCCACATTTCATGTTTGTAAATATTACTCTGTGGTTTATCTATAACTTGTTGTAGTTGTAAGGGGAGGGCAATGCAGTTTGAGAGGGGGTCTCATGTAGCATAGGCTGGTCTTGAATTCATTATGTAGCTAGTGCTAGCCTTGAACTTCTGATTGTGCTACCCTTGTATGGGTATTATATTCCAGACATGTGTCTGTGCACCTGGCAAGGTTTTCAAATGGTTCTGATGACACCCTCTGGTCCTTACCCTAAGTTAGGGGTCTGAAATAATATGCTGTTGTCTTAAAAATTATTGAATTTTAGAACAATAATAAAAACCAAACCACCTAAATTATATCAAGACACCAGTGTGCAGAGGTGCTTTTAAAGGGTATGTCAGCTGCTGCCAAATTTAATATGTAAAAGTTGAATAAATAAAATTAGAGAGGATGGATTGTACCCTTCATGTTTTGTAAGGAGCCTGAAATCTTAGGCTCCTTAATGTTTTGTACAGTGGTAGCTTTCAAGTTCTTTGAAGATAAAAAAGAATCTAGTATTACTATGGCAGAACAAATGAGTTAGTTGCCGAATAAAAATTTGGCATCAACAGCCACAGTTTCTGTTTAGTCAGAAGCCAGAGAGGGTCATCCTGCATCTGAAATGATTGTTTTTAGGCCTATAGGCCTAAGTCCAGAGTCTAAATAAGACAGGAGTAAAAGCTGTATAGAAGGTGGCCGATTTAAGCTGCGACTCTGGACAGAAGGGTGGGGTGCTGATAACAGTACACATCTGGAAAGTGCACATCTGGAAAGTGCAGGCAAGTGCTTAAGATCTGCTTTCCTGTGGACGCAACCACTGTGATTCACAATTACCAGCCTCGGGGGAACTGGGAAGTATGCACTTTCTTATGGGAAAGGTCCTGGATAGTCATATAGTTTGGCTTCTCAGGTTCTCAAGGTTCAGGGAAATAGTCAAGGTACCTTTGTTTACTACTTGGGGAAAGGAATACTGCCAAGGAGTTTGGAAAAATCACCGTAGCTAACCAGAACTTCAAGCCTTGTGGGAAAATGCATCTTGACTCTTGTTAGTTTATGGGGACATGTCTTTTAAGGAGTCCTCTGGTAGCTAGTCCACTGTTGCTGAAATGGATGGCCCAGAAGGGGAAGCAGTGAGTGGCAGTGTTAGAAAGGACCATTCCCCCAGAGAAGAAAGCCTTTAGGAATAAGGATTTGGACTTATTTTGGACTTCTTGTTTGAAGTTTATACCAAAAAGATTGTGGTAACCTCAAAATACCCACATATATCTTCATAATTGTTTTCCTATATTTTACAAGTAAATATTATTTTTCCTTTTGGAATGTATCTCAGCTAAGTGTTTTCATAATGAGATGATCTTAATATAAATGTAGTATTTCATTGATATCAGCATATAAAACTGTATATTTTATTACTAAAAACATGTAAACATAAAATTGAAGAAAGTGGAAGAGGGTGGTTTGGTGAGCAGTGGGAGGAGGGAGGGAACAGGGGTTTTTTTCAGAGAGGAAACCGGGAAAGGGGATATCATTTGAAATGTAAATAAAGAAAATAGCTAATATAAAAAAAAGATAATCAGAGAAATCAAAAAAAAGTTGAAAATTTAAAAAAGAGGAGCAGAAATGTTGGTGCCATGTTTCTGTTCTACCAATCTTGCAAGCCTATTTCTCTTCTGGTATTTGTTGGGATATCTATCTATCTGTCTATCTGTCTATCTATCTATCTATCTATCTATCCATCCATCCATCCATCCATCCATCCATCCATATCTATTCTGAGATTCTCAACCTTCCTAATTTCATTAACCATTTAATACAGTTCCTTATGTTGTGGTGACCCCCAACCATACAATTATTTTTGTTGCTGCCTCATAACTGAAATTTGACTACTGTTATGAATCACAATATACATAACTAATATGCAGGTTATCTGATATGCGACCTCTGTGACAGGGTTTGTCTAACCTCCAGAGGGGTCATGACCCAAAGGGTAAAACTGCTGCTATATAGGACTACAGAGAGCCTCCTAAAACACGTTGTGAAATTAAACTGTGAAATATCGCGTGAGTAGAGCGTGTCCTAGGAGAACAGGGAACATTGCTGTTTACCTACTTCTGCACTCCCAGCACCAGGCATAGATAGGGTTGTCTTCATAGGCAGAGGATCAATAGTTGGGAATAAAAGTACAGGTGTGCTTCTCAACCCTTTGGAGCTATACAGTGCCATAGAGTTTATATCATGGCGCTTTCTGCTCTCTTCTAGTCGCTATCCTGTGTTACATTAAGGTGAGTAATGAGTTGGAAAAACTGGTGACATTTGCTAAGAGGAGTGGAAATATTTTATTTCATAATTCATAAATTAGTCCTGAATGTACTCTTGACATGTGTGACCTTTGTGAATTGTTCAGCTTGGATGAACATAGTTTCCAAAATGGCTTATTTTACGTATTCTTTTTGAACAAGGAAAATCTCTCTGTAAATGGTCCAAGATGTAATCCAGCTGGGAAGAGTGTGGCCGAGATCACTCAGGCCAAGCATGTGGTGAGGATTGCTCGCCAGCTGAATGGTGTCCTCTCTGCAGCCCACACATATATCTTTCCCCAAAGAGAAGGGCCGGCTCACTCGTGCCCTAGTCTTCGGAGTATCTCATAAAGAATTGAATTTTCACACAATCAAACCTTGAATGCCCAGACACCACAGTAGGCATCCTTAGAGACTACTCTTGCCATTAGAAAAATATACTAATTTGTACTGTTTTCTTTGATTTGATCAGGTAAGAAAGCTCCTGTTTTATTTAGTAAAGAAATGATCGAGTCCATGAAGGAAGGTTCAGTTGTTGTGGATCTAGCCGCTGAGGCCGGTGGAAACTTTGAAACAACCAAGCCAGGAGAACTTTACATTCATAAGGTATAGCAAGAAAGCTTCTTCTGCCTCTATATTCTGATATTTAGTGATTGGTGAGGTTTAAAGAATATTTTTACTAGTCCTTTGAGAATTCAGTGCACATATACAATGTATTGGATCTACAGTCTGCCCCCCAGTGCTTCTTGTCTTATCCCCCAGTTGAAGGTCTCCCTCCTCCTTTAAAATGTCTTTTTTAGTGTGGGAATCACACCCAGGGTCTCATGCATGCTAGGCAAGTATTCTTCCACAGAGCTGTACCCCAAATCCCCATAAGGGCTGTATATTCCTTTAAGTATTTGGAAAAATTAGAGTCTGAAAGTTAACAAAACAAAACAAAACCATGTTGTCTTGGAAAAAGATTTAAAAAATGGGAATAATTAAAGCTCATTTAAAAATGTGTGTTTATGTTGTAAGTATATATGTATATATATACATCTATCTATCTATCTATCTATCTATCTATCTATCTATCTACGAAGATAGGTACTTTCTAAATGGAGCCTCAACTGTGCATGAGGATTGTTCTAGAGAGAATGGAAGTGTAGGGAATTAACCTTTGTGACAATATGCTTTTTCACTTAGGGAATTACTCATATTGGCTACACAGACCTTCCCAGCCGTATGGCCACTCAGGCGAGCACTCTTTATTCCAACAACATCACCAAACTCCTGAAGGCCATCAGCCCCGACAAGGACAATTTTCACTTTGAAGTGAAGGATGACTTTGACTTTGGTACAATGAGTCACGTCATTCGAGGGACAGTGGTGATGAAGGTAAAGGTCCCCTTCTTCCTGTGTTCTTACTGTAACCTGAACTTAGGACTTCTGTCCTTGAAGAATTCCATTATAGGATAGAGATGTGTTTGAACAAAGCATTGGCATGTCAATGGAAATTGTGTAAAAACAGAGGATGATTTAAGGGAAGCATTTCAAAGACTCAAGTATGTATGAGTCATTGAAAACATGCATCACTTTTGAAAATCAGGAGTAGAAATTTAATAAAATAAAAATGAATTGTTCTCCCCATATAGTTACTTTTCAGGGTCTGAGCAGTATTCTTCTATATGTGTCCCAGACATATAAAAATTACATGTGTGCAACACAAACATTATTCACTTATATACCCATTTTGTAAATTATATGAATTTATATACATTAAAGTGATAGTTAATGTTTTTTTTTTTCAGCATGTGCTGTCTTCTGTACATCATTTTGAAATGCCAATTTGACTTTAAAAAAATATTGTTTCCTAATATTGGTTAGGATGGCAACGTGATTTTCCCAGCTCCCACACCAAAAAACATTCCCGAAGAAGCCCCAGCCAAACAGAAGAGCGTGGCTGAGCTGGAAGCAGAGAAAGCAGGCACTATCTCCATGTACACGAAGACACTGACGACAGCATCTGTGTACTCGGCAGGTGAGGATCACATTTCTTAAGACTTGGCACTAGCTGAGTCTTGTCTGTAGTATGTTAATTGTCACGTTATGTAATTGGAATATTGTTGTTGTTCTTTGGATTCTAGTGCATGGGACCTGATAGGTCTGACTTTACCACATGTTACCTGTCCCTCCTCTGTGGACTTGGAGACCACAATGATTATCCAAAATAACTCAGGCACTCGGTTAAGTACTGGAGTGAAGGCATGGAATAACACAGGGAGTACTGATACATTTTACAGGAAACATCCTCGGTATAGTCAGCAATGTTACCCGTATCAAAGCTAGTGAGTAACAGTGTTAGGGTGTGCTGGTGTTAAACGTAGGTAAACCTGTTTAAGGTCTTTTTGTGCTTTGTAAACCATTAGCTGTGGCTATTATATAATTGGATAAAACTGAGGAACCGAACGCTCATTTGAACTATAAGTAGTATGAGGTAAAGGATAGCCTTGCATTTTAGACTAATAATCTAAGTTACCCACTAAAAAAGTTTAATATTTCAACTTTGATTTCTTTCGCTGTAACTGCCCACAAGTTGGTTTAGATTCGTCTTTGTGAAATCACTGAAGAATTGCCGTAAAAGAGTGAGACATATTCGTTCTGGCTATGTATTGCCGAAATGTGGGTATTTGGTTGGAAATTGCTTTCTTCCTCATAGAAGGAATTAAACGTGCTTAGATCTGCTTAGCGTCAAAGCAAAAACCAAACCAAAAGCAAACTATAACGAATTAAGGGAGCAGCAGCAGGCACACAGGATTCTTGTAGGCTCAGCATTCCCTGAATTCCCATGTGAGCCCAGATGTTTTAAAGCCAAATGTGTAACTCTCCTTGACTAAAGAGCAAGGCTCAGCAAGATGTCTGAAGAGCTTCTGCTGGTGTGCTTGTGAGTAGACGGGATGGTGTCCCTACTTGCACTCGCTTGTAAAAAAAAAAAAAAAAATTAGGGAAATAGAATGCTTGCCTTGTTCATGGGTGTTTCCTAGGCAGGACTGTGGATTTCCATTTCTCTTTGAGATGCAGAAGAAAAGGGGGCAGGGTGTATGTGACAATTTATTTTTCTAGGTTTCTGTCAGACTTATGGAGGCGGGGGTTTCTGCTAGGTAATTAAAGAGTTGGAAAGAAAACCTTCCTACATGTTATGTGCTCTGGGTCTTGACCCAACATGGGGCACTGTGTAACTTTCTGGGTTAGTACTTTCTGATCATAAGATCAGAATAGAGGCTAGCATTTAATGAGCCCCAGGCATTCCGCTCTGTGCTTCATATACCTTAGCTCATTTATGCCTTAGAAGAACTCAGTAATGGGGGAACACTATGATATTCTTTGTTTTTAAAAGGTCAAGACACAGAGGGTTAATAATATTATGAATGAAGACACCGAAGCACAGAGAGGTACACAGCTTGTCTACAAACAGGCAAGCAGCGGGATGAGGCCTTAAAATTGCTCAATCTGACTTAACCAAGTCTGACTAACCATAACCCTATATAATAGAGTGTCTTCTCATTAACTGGAAAGCCAGAACATTTAATTATCTGGCTCTTCTCCAGAGAGTCAGCAAGCCATGTGTTAGAACTTTTGAAATACTATGAGTAAGAACCTCTACATGAAGAGGCGTCAACTTACTGGGCGACAATGGATTACACCTTTAATCCCAGCACTGGGGAGGCAGAGGCAGGTAGGTATCTAAGTTCAAGCCCAGCCTGGTCTAAAGAGTGAGTTCCAGGACAGCCAGGGATGTCTCAAAAAACAAACAAACCAACAAACCGTCACCTTAAAGTAAAACTAATGTCATTTTGTAGTTGTTCATTCAGTTCTGCCACTGATAAGACATTAGGTACTGCCAGGAAGCCACGGCCTCTTACTCGGAGAAGAACACCTCCAGTTCCCCGCAGCCCAGTGTTTTTGGTTTTGACTGACCACTAGGTAATGCTTTCTTCCTGTTGCAGAACGGCCATCCACATGTTTGTTATTAAGGAAGGCGATAATTAAAGATGTATGTTCGGAGTGGACTGTTTGTATTCTGCACATTCTTAATTTAATTTGTAGTTTTTTCCCCCCTTTCCTTTGTAAAACTCTGTTTGCTGACTTGGTGTTGGGGCTGGAACTGACTGCCCTGGCCAGCGGTCCAGTCCAGATTCAGGAGCCATTGCAACATTTCTGTCCTGGGCTGCGTGGGTGGAAGCCATATGTTTTGGGGAGGCACTGGAGTGAATGAAATCCTTCCTGGTCTTTGAAAATGTCTCTTTCTCAGCCACAACTGAGAGTGACATGAAATTGGCCTCATAAAAGTCCCGTCTTGTAAAGGTTAAATCCCGCCTGAGTAGAAATGACTCTGTAGCTCTTCTGTAGGCCTGTCACTCTGGGATAAAAATGCTCGTATAAACACATGTGATCCTGTCAGTGAATGGTAAAGCCAGAAACGAGGATGAAGTTAGGCCCGGGGAAACGCGCCTGTTGTTAAGAAGGCGACTCATAAATATTACTACATCTTTGCATTTTGCTTTGGAGGAGTGGTCAGAAAGGAAGGTTTTTGTCCATCGCTTCCCTTGCATCTTAATGGTCAACCCTTAATGGGTTTTAAAGGTCTACTCATTATTGGCAGGGGAGAGAATTTAAAACACTATTCTTTAGTGTATGTCTGTGTATGAGCACGTATCTTCCTGAGGCCATCACAGGCCATCTTATTTTCTCTGTCTCTCTCTCCCTCTAGGTCTCACTGGGATGCTAGGCTTGGGCATCGTGGCCCCCAATCTAGCCTTCTCTCAGATGGTGACCACTTTTGGCCTGGCTGGCATTATTGGTTACCACACTGTCTGGGGAGTGACCCCTGCTCTCCACTCACCGCTGATGTCTGTGACCAATGCCATCTCAGGTTCGTCCTTTGCTTTTCTCCACCTCATAGGCCATCATGGCCTTTTCAGCTCTAGGAGGAGTTTCCGTGAACTTTATAAGGCTCAGTTTCAAAGCATGGACTCCTGATGTCTACAGCAGTCACTGTCGTGACTTGGGGACTCCCAAGGGTGAGCGGGCTTGTCAAGGAGGGTGTCATAGAATGCTTCGGCCCTTCCTGCATTCCCGTTTCCAACAGTGTGGGTCCATTAATATTGCTTTCAATTATCATGTACTTTAAGGAAAGGATTCCCCTGATGAAATTTAAAACCAGAGAGTGTTTCACAGAATCAATTACAACAACCTTTAGGATCTCTTCTTAGAATCAACTAAACATTGAATCTAGCAAGGCTAGAGTCGGCTGCATATGGCTTTGATTGACTATGATGGTTAGGGGTAAGGAACCAGCTTGTCAAGGAATTGGATCAGGCATCTATCTTTGGTGAGAGTTTCCATAGCAGTACATGTGACTGCAAGGAGCTGTTCTCTTTGACTTCTAGCAGTGGCTTAGATGTGAGGGAATGAATGAGCCCCATCTAAGCAGCCAACATGATCAAGGGCATGATTATCTCTCGGAATGCCCTAGGCACAGCTCCTAGGATTTCTGCAGGGAGCACATCCAGTTTCAAAACGTGCTGTATACAGGAAATCTCAGATTTATGGCAACCTGACCAGTAATATCTATGGACCATGATAGTCCCTTCTAGTTTGGTTACAAAGTATCTTTCACAGTCACATTTCCTAGTGACTTTGCTGACTTGTCACTCTGAGAAGACAGGTAGAAAGCTGAAGGTCAGATCCTTAGGCCAAAGGAAGCAAGGTGTGTTAACCTTTTCCCATGATAGTACTTCAAGTAAGAAGGATGTGCAGGCACATTGTCCACGTCTTTGATCAGGAAGATTGAAGTCATGAGAAGGCTGCCTTGACTTTGGCTATTGGATCGTGATATGACAAATATTTTGGGTTTTCATGTTGGATTTGGAAAAGTTACTGTATTTTTTCACCATGGTGATGTTTTCTTCCTAGGTTTGACTGCAGTTGGTGGGCTGGCGTTGATGGGAGGGCATTTTTATCCCTCCACAACGTCCCAGGGTCTTGCTGCTCTTGCTACATTTATATCATCAGTCAACATTGCAGGTAGGAGGAGGGGCAGGAAGAGGAAGAGCAGGAGGAGGAGGAAGAAGAACAGGAGGAGGAGGAGGAGGAGGAGGAGGAGGAGGAGGAGGAAAGAGCCCAGACTGCTATTTTTGACAAGGACATAGGAAGCAAATACCAAGTTGTACAAAGTAGACTTTCTGAGTTTAAGCATTTAACTGTCCCTTTAAAAATGACTTCTCTCAGACCACAAATATTCCTTTTGAAGGAAAGTCAAATATCTTGCCTATCTGTAATGGTCAGAAACTGTATTGATAAAGAACCAATTCCTCCATACTCCTAGCTACACAGTGATATCCTGCTAGAGGCTAACTGGGAAGTTGTAGAATGCATAGTTTTGGATGACATTGACTTCTGCTGTCACCGTGACATCTGGAAATGAGTACAACTGCAGATAAGATTTTAGTGTATTGCCTTATCACAACTGTTGTGTGTTCCTGAAAACTGAAAAGCTAGCACATCACTCATGTATGACATTCATCTGATGCTATTTTATAGCTAAAAATTCCTTAGTGGGTCCAAGGGACTGGGTAACTGTTGATACAGTATGTGTTCTTTATCGTTTGTTACAGAGTTTGATAAACAGAGTAACCTATCAGAGAAAAATACTGACTTTTGACCCTTTGTATTTTCAAGTTTTAAATGGCTATTTACTTTTAGTCATGCAGAAACAGTTGGCCCTACATTCTGATAGCAAGTTTTCTTCCTAACTGTATTTAGGGTTTCCCCATACTTCACCCATCCTAAGGGAACTGGCTTTAATAGTAGAGTGGCTTTTGCTTTTGAGGTTCAAACTGTTACTTGAAATAATAGTATCACTTTGTGATACTTGGTGATAAAGGTATACTTAAAATAAAGAAAGATATTGTAGCGTATAAAAAAAAGGTCATGCTGTCTGATGTGACACCTTTTGCCTGTTTGTGTTTCTCTTGCTTCGGTAAGGTGGTTTTCTGGTGACTCAGAGAATGTTGGACATGTTCAAGCGACCCACGGACCCTCCAGAATACAATTACCTATATCTGCTCCCTGGTGGCACCTTCGTGGGTGGCTATTTAGCTGCTCTCTATGGTGGTTATAACATCGAAGAAGTAAGAGACTTTTCAAAGTTTTCACTTCTACTAGTGTGTCTTCCTTTTAGAATTAATGTCAATAGCAGAATTCAAAGTATCAAGAATATGTGACTCTGTCAGCAAATACAGTGGTGACCTGGAAACACCCTGTTCAAAACAGAACATTGCAATCTCCTAGGGATTAGGAGCTGATGTGGACTGATTTGTTAGTTTTTAAGGTTTTCACATGCAGAAAGAGTGTTGGTACTTTTCCTTGTGTGCCTGGCTGGATTGTTGTAAGGACACAGGATTAAGTAACCAGTTACTGACTTGAAAATGTTTATATTTCCCTTCTCTACAAATATATCACAATCACTGCTTATTAACAAAAAACATTATGCAATATACTTATGACAATATAGAATTTAACATTTTTATGTTGTAGGGCAGTGGTTCTCCACCTTCCTAATGCTGTGACCCTCTAATACTGTTCCTCATGTTGCGGTGACCCCCCCCCACACCATAAAATTATTTTCATTGCTACTTCATAACTGTAATTTTGCTATTATTATGAATAATAATGTAAATATCTCTGTTTTCTGATAGCCTTAGGTGACCCTAGTGGATCGTTTGAGTGACCCATAGGTTGAGAACCACTGTTGTAGGGGTTAGGGAGACAGGGCCAGTTGGTAAAAACACTTGCTGTACAAGCCTGAGGTCATACATTTGATCCACAAAACCTGTGTAAAAGCACTGGGCGTGGTCCTGTAATCCTAGCACTGGGGAGGCGGAGAAAAGCAGATCCCTGGGGTTTGATGGCCAAGAGGGATGGCTTACCTGGTGTCTCCAGGAAAGTGAAAAACAGTTTCAGAGAACAAAGTGGAATGGCACCTGAGAAAGGACACAAAGGTTGTGTTCTGACCTGCACGCATAAATGGACATGCATGCACACAGTTTTATGCTGTATATTAAGAAAAGAATAATCAGCTTTGAACTTAGAAAGTTCCTAGGTGAAATATAAAATGAGCTGAGGCTTTCCTGTGAGTTAGATATATTTTACATTGCTTTCCAGTGAATGTCACTCGTACTCAACTTGTCTGATAGCAGAAAAAAAAAATCATGTGTTTTTTAGTTTCTTCTGTGCTCCCAATGTGCAGTATTACTAGAGTGACAAGATTTTTTTTGTTGTTGTTGTCCCCCCCCCCCCCAGACAGGGTTTCTCTGTGTAGCCCTGGCTGTCCTAGAAGTCACTCTGTAGACCAGGCTGACCTTGAACTCAGAAATCTGCCTGCCTTTGCCTCCCAAGTGCTGGGATTAAAGGCACATACCACCACTGCCTGTCAACAAGCTGTTTTTTGAGAAGCTGGAAGTCTAAGACTGAACTTCAGATTTTCTACTTCCTGATCTTATCTTGGGGCAATTATATAACCTCCTATGCTTCACTTTTCCCTTTTATAAAGTGAGGATAGTGAGTCTTTCCCCACGAGGCTTTTATGAGACTCTTACAGTATAAGTAAGGCACACAATTCACAGCACCAGTGACACAGATTGGCTATTTTATAGCATTTAGACACATTTACTGTTTTCAAATCCAACTATAAACCCAGTTAAATTTAGTTTTTTAAAATATATATATATACACATATATGTGTATATATATATTTGTATTTGTGTATGCTCTCAAATCCAGAAGGCAACCAGTCTGTATAAATGGCATAATTTTAAGTACAATACAAAGTATGTAATGTTTTTTTATTTTCCTAATAGATAGGAAAATCTTTTGAAGTATTAGCAGAAGAACTCACGTTTGTCAATTGTCTGCATTTAAATTGTCCTTAGAGAGTCATGTTCCAAATGGGAGGCCTTCCCTGAGCCAACAGACCAAAGTTTTTTTTTTAACAATCTCTTCTTCTTCTTTCCTTGCAAAGATCATGTACCTGGGCTCAGGCTTGTGCTGTGTTGGGGCCCTGGGCGGCCTTTCCACTCAGGGAACAGCTCGGCTCGGCAATGCTTTGGGCATGATTGGGGTTGCAGGAGGCCTGGCAGCCACCCTTGGAGGCCTGAAGCCGGACCCACAGCTGTTAGCTCAGATGTCTGGAGCAATGGCAATGGGTGGCACCATCGGTGAGCACTTGTGGGCTTCTGTCTTCTTATGCACTCAATGTCCTGCATGTTTCTGAAGAGACTTAGGTCTGAAGAGTTCTTTAATATTGAGGGCTTAATTTGAGGAATACATTGTTCAGAATGTATTGTACCCAGCTTATTCTTACTCAGATACAACAGATATTCAGATAAAACATGGGAAAGTATGTCAACTGAGTCAGAGAGTGGGATTTAAAAAACCCCAAGTGAAAAAAAAAAACCCAAGTGGTGTGAACTTTATTTTCTTTTACTGATGGTGTCCAGTACTACTGATTATAGGATGGGGGACTGGGATACTTATATGTAGGCTCATTTTTTTTTCCTGCTGATTATAAACTTCAGTAGTAGACTCTGTTCTTAAATGTTAAACTTTCAAACAACATGTGACTGAGTAAAAACAAAAACAGAAAAAAAAAAAAACCAAAGACTTTTAATCTTCTCTACTGTTATGTCAAATAGAATGTTTTCTCTACTCTGTTTTGGAGCTCTTGTCAAATTTTCAGTAGTTTTGTGAGCTGGTTTTAAAATAGAACCATTACTAAAACTTAAACAAGCCAGGTGGTAGTGGTGGGTGCTTTGTGTCCCAGTACTCAGGAGGCAGAGGCAGAGAGGCAGAGAGGCAGAGAGGCAGAGAGGCAGAGAGAGAGGCAGAGAGGCAGAGA
>NW_022196914.1:79738110-79753377 GCF_008632895.1 Mastomys coucha | reverse complement strand
AGGCAGAGAGGCAGAGAGGCAGAGAGGTAGAGAGAGAGGCAGAGAGGCAGAGAGGCAGAGAGGCAGAGAGAGAGGCAGAGGCAGAGTCAGAGAGAGGCAGAGGGATCTCTGCAAGTTTGAGGCCAGCAAACTACAGAGTGAGTTCCAGGCTAGGGTTCCAAAGAGAAACCCTATCTCAACAACCAAAAACCAAAGCAAACGAAAACGAAAACCCTCAAACTTAAATTACATCAGAAACAAAGGTAATACTAATAACATATACTTCTTTGTAATTAATGTACTAGACTTTTTTTTTTGTTTGTTTGTTTTTTGTTTTTCGAGACAGGGTTTCTCTGAGTAGCCCTGGCTGTCCTGGAACTCACTTTGTAGACCAGGTTGGTCTCGAACTCAGAAATCCACCTGCCTCTGCCTCCCAAGTGCTGGGATTAAAGGCGTGCGCCACCACTGCCTGGCTGTACTAGACTTTTTAATATGCTCTTGAGGTCATTTATGTCTCTTGTATGTACTATGCTTATAGTAGAAGTACTATGTAACAGCAGGCTGTTATAATTTCTTCAATCCCCTTTCAATGACATAAAATTGGCAGGTTGAAATTGTTCTTGGTGGATGTATGGACAGACCTAAGAGAGTGATGGGAAAAATTAAATATAGCTTAAGCTTAAAATACGACTGTGGTTATTACATTGTGATTTTCACAAAAATAAACAAATAATCTTCTAGTGTCTGGAAACTGTTACCATAGTGTAGAAGTTCCCCTGCATAGTTGTTACAGGGGCAAAGCTTTCACTTGCATCCTAGGGTTCATCCCAAAACACAACTTTTCTTTCCTTATACCTCTAAATATAATACAAGTAAAATATTTACCAATGTTTGTGTGGGAAGCGTGGTTGAAAATTCTAGGTTTGCTACAGGCATAAGAACTTAGCAAAGGTTAACAAAGTCATGCTATAAAAAATCAGCAATCTTTTTGGAACTTGGAATAAAGAACCCTGCATATGCTGGGGCTGGAGGGCTGGTCCAGTGGTTAGGAGTTTTTTTTGCTCTTCCAAAGGATCTGAGTTCAGTTCATAGCACCCACATTAGGCAGCTCACAACCTCCTGTAACTCCAGGTTCAGAGGATCTGATGCCATCTTCCAGCCTTCATAATTACCCCCTCCCATTGTCTACTTTATTACTTGAAAGTTGTACCATGCACCTTTATATAAACTCATATATTCACCTCCTCTCCTGTCATCTGGTTGCTACATATTTCCCAGCAGAGCTTTGCTTTAGGCTGCCTTTTATACTTCCTCTGGAAAGCTGTGGGTTCTTTGGTAACAATTCCGGGAAAGACCCTTGAAGGAAAATGGCTATTGCATTGTTCCTGGTGGGAAATTGCTTACCTGTGATCTTCAACGAGTGTTCAAATCCTCACTCCTTGTATCTCCTTACTACCTCTGTGAAAATCCTTCAGAACTAGGGAATTTATTACCCAGGATTTTTCTTTCGTTTTGGCTCTAGCCAACCCAAGTTTAAATTTGTTTTCCTTCAAAATTCCATCTGCTAGCGCTATGTATAGGTGTAAGCACTGACCAAAGAGAGCATGGGATAGCCACTCAGCGTGGACGTATAAGTCATAAGGACGTATCAGGGGATGTAACTGGAACTTTAAGCAGCCTTCATAAGCTTATGTCTGTGAGAGAGGAGGCATGCACTGATGCTGTACACTGATATTGGATGTTAGTTAGATGAGGCAAGAAATGAAGTTGTTTTGACACGATATACAAATAGCCAGTATTTTTTCTTTAGTCTACACTGGGAACCAGGTAATGTTCATTCGTGACAGTGATATAAACTCCATGTTTATGCTTGCTGTTTTCCAGACGTCTGTGAAGTTTACTCTCCCTTTGACCTTTGTTCTCCAACAGGACTGGCAATCGCAAAGCGGATCCAGATTTCGGACCTGCCTCAGCTGGTCGCTGCTTTCCACAGTCTAGTGGGCCTGGCGGCAGTGCTTACTTGCATGGCTGAGTACATTGTAGAGTATCCACATTTTGCAATGGACGCCACGTCAAATTTCACCAAGATTGTGGCTTACCTAGGCACTTACATAGGTGGAGTCACCTTTAGTGGGTCTCTTGTGGCCTATGGAAAATTACAGGGTAAGTGGTTTAATATAATGTATAGGTAAATGTCTATTTTTCAGGGTATCTATGGGTCTGTTTTAATTTTAGAAAACTCCTTCAGAGTAGAGAGACCTTCAGAAGTGATTTGTATAGCACTCAGACACCCGTAAAAGATTTTCCCCTCAAAAAGGTGATTTATTTTAATTCTTAGAGAGTCTAAGCTTTGTAACAATTTCTTCTGCAGACAGGTGATAATGGAAAGTAGTACACAAAAATTTGTAGATATTAATGGATATTCAATAATATGTATGAGCGAAATAACAACTCCATAGCCTTCGTTTAGAGATGACTATATATTGTCTGCAGAAATGAACTTGTGTTTCCTAGAGACGCATTTGCTGGATGAATTTGGTTAACAGAACTCATTCTGAAAAGCAGCACGAGCTTTAACACTCTGCCACGGCAAATTTTACTACTGCAGTGTGGAGTCATGAAAATGGAAGCTGAGGGGAAAATCCAGAGAGCCTCTGTGCAGTGCGCTCACAAAGGAGTCCCTGGAGAGACTTGTTTGTGATGTAAAAATATGTTTTTGCCTCTGAATAGTAAAGTTATTAAATGGAGGAAACTTCCATTAAGCTTTAAAAAAAAAATCACAAATGAACTTCAAGTCTAAGACATTCTTGTCTCTGGGTCTTTCTTTAGAAATAGCTAAAAATGGTTCTCCCTGGGGCTCAGTTGATAGCATTGGAAATGCTAAGGTCCCAACACTCTGTGTTGAAGTTGTAAATAAACAAAACTACACTTAACAACTTCTGTGTTGGTCATATGGGGGTGGGGATCAATTTTTAAGATTCTATGTTAGAGTATGTGGTCATGTAGGGAAAGGTATAGTTAAGTTGAACCATATTTTCCTGTCTCTGCTAATTTGTTAGATGTAGAACTTTTAACATGCCTTTATATTTCATATCTGGTGCTATAAAATGATATTTGAGGCACTATACTATTATTCTGATGTTCAATTTTGGTACTTTAGGATTAAATGACGTGTGGGGTTTCCCACAGCACACCTAGGCTCTGACTGTGATCTGCTTTGGCCCAGGTATTCTGAAATCAGCCCCTCTGCTGCTCCCTGGAAGGCACGCACTCAATGCAGGCCTGCTGGCTGCTAGCGTGGGTGGGATAATCCCGTTTATGGCCGACCCTAGCTTTACCACAGGCATCACCTGTCTGGGCTCTGTGTCCGCACTCTCTACTCTCATGGTAAGTCCCTGGAGATGGAGAAGTATGTACTGAGAAGAGCTGGGAAGTTGTTGTTAGACTACAATCTGATCATGCTTCTGTCTCTTCAAGATCCCCAAGGGAATAAGCATGTCTAACCATTGGTTACATGCTCATCATTTTAGAATACAGAAACTTTAAAAAGTATGAGAAGAAAATCATGTTCTGCTAATTGACTATTTAAGAGTCATCATATTTGACTCCTTTATTGTTCTGGGGTTTTCACACTATTAACGTGCCGATGAACAGGAATTTTAAAAGCCCAGGGTTTTAATTAACTCTGTTTGCTAGGCACTTACTCTGTGACAAGTTTTACAAGTAATACTTTGAGGTTTATATAATATGTGTAAGGTGGTCACAGCTCATGAGTTGCTCTCACGTTCTTTGAAAAATATAATATGGAATCCAACAGTTATGTAAAATGAGCTACAGTTAATAAGCCCTGTGTTCACTGAGAGGGTTCATCCTTTTATCGTGGGTTTTCTCTTCCTCTCATGTCTGACTTTTGCATATAATATAGTGATATAAACAGAGATCCTGCCTCTGTGTTCGGTTTGGGATTTTATTAGTAGAGAATGCCATTGCATGCAATTCTGCTATTCTTTCTTGCTTCACATTCCTCTGGACTGGTTTATACTTTGTAGATAGTCTTTTTATATATATTTTAAAGATTTATTTATTATTATACATAAGTACACTGTAGCTGTCTTCAGACATACCAGAAGAAGGCATCAGATCTCATTGCAGATGGTTGTGAGCCACCATGTGGTTACTGAGATTTGAACTCAGGACCTTCGAAAGAGCAGTCAGTGCTCTTACCCGCTGAGCCATCTTGCCAGCCCCTAGTCTTTATATTTTAAGGTGAGAAACAAAGTATTTATAGTACAGAATTAGCTGTCTAGTGATTTCTTATCAAATACTGACCCTGGTTCAGAAACACAAGATCTGTAGTATACAAATGAAACTTGTTCACGAGTTGTCATAAGGTTAGACCTTGGCTTCAGTACGGACACTTTAGGTCACTGAGGAATGACCTGAGATCTGCTTTGTGTGCCTTACAGTTCAGCTTTCTTCTGTCTTATCTGCTGACGATTGTTTTGCTTTATTTTAAATGAAAGAAAATAGTTTCTTTTTTTAAATTTTTAATCTAATCAAGCAGAAGTCCCTACAATCAAACCTAAAATATAGAAATTTAAAATGTAAAGAATCGTCATTTTTGAGAAATGATGACTATATTTAAAAGGAACTCAGTAGCCAATATGAAAATATCCCCATAACCCAAAGTATAATTTTAATTGCTTTTGGCTTATATACTCTCATAGAAACAAAGCCCAAAAATGTAGAGGTATATAGAATGAGTAACAAAAGTCCCAGCCCCCCCCCATCCTTTTTACTTTTACTTTCTTGTATTTAATAACTTTGGACTGCATCATGGACATTGCTTTTTTATTTTTATTTTTGATGCATTGGATTCTGTTGTATTCATCCCAAATATTGATATTGAAAACCACTTATAATTCAATTTTTTGGTATTAATTTTGTTTTGGAGCAGCTCTCTTATAGTCTCTCTTATAGTCCATCAACTGAAACCTGTTGTTATTTTAGCCTTAACAGAATTGTTTGCATCTGACCCACAGTTTAAGTATTAACTAGAGATTTGGGTAGTGTTTATATATAGCATTTGGGGCTCCTTCAAATCATTCTAGCCTGCTCCTTTGTAGGATTTTTCTTTTTCACTTTTCAGCTCCCTTTGCCACCAAATCCATGTCCTCTGGATCGTCAAACAAGTAAGGCTGTGGACTGATGGCCTTAGTTTTGTCTCCTCCACTTGATTCCAGCAGGGGCCTGACTTCAGTCTAAAGCCATCAAGAGCTGGGTATATCAAGACACTCATTGGTATATTTCATTTTTCCAAGGGAGACTTCTTTCCAGTTTCTGCTAGTTTTCATCCCTTCTTTTATTTAGGGAATTTTTGGGGGTGGTGACTAAATGTTTAACAGAGATAATGCTATGTCCATGAGAGAGTTGATCATATGGGAGACTTGATCCTCACCAAGAATTATGTGGATATTTATTAATTAAAAAATTAGAATGTCTTAGAACCAAGATGTTGACCGTTAGAGGCCTGGTTGTGTGTGCTCACGTCGGGGTCTTCTTTGATTTTTCTGGCTAGGGTGTGACTTTGACAGCTGCCATTGGTGGTGCTGACATGCCTGTTGTCATCACTGTGCTGAACAGCTACTCGGGCTGGGCTCTGTGTGCCGAGGGCTTCTTGCTCAACAACAACCTGCTGACCATCGTGGGCGCGCTCATCGGCTCCTCTGGTGCGATCTTGTCGTACATCATGTGTGTGGTAAGAAATGCACATGGGAAAGGGAAGGGGAATGACCCGGAGACCTGGATGTGCTTGCAGCAGAAATAAATCTATTGGCTTTTATCATTTTCAGCAGAAATATGAGAATTTTTAGAGGGAATTGCTAAAGCCATCTTAAGGATATCCAACTTCAAGGTGTTAGGAAAAGCTTAAAGAGTAAAACTCTTCTAATGCAGTTCTGCATTTGGAGAGGAACACTTAATATTTATTAGTTTAGGGTATTTTCCCCCATTCTCTCTGTTTGTGTAGTCCTGTGTATTTGCTTGTCTGACCTTAACTGTGTTTTTCAATTCAGAATCCTTTTGTCTTTCTGTGGTGGGAGACAGGCTCCTGTGTGTGGTACAGCCCTGGCTGGCCTTGCATTTGGGACTGGGACCCCTCGGCCCTCCCTGCTTTTGTCTCTCCCAGTGCTAGGATTACAGAAAAGCAGGATGATTCGCTGTACCTAGCTTTCACTTAAGTTTTAGAATATTCCATACTATCGTCTTGTCTTTTTAATCATGAAAGACCCTGCCTCTAAAATCTTATTTAAGGGGCTTTATGGTAATCTGCCACCTGGATATACAAAGTTGATTTAATTTCTCTCAGCACTTCGCAGCTTAGGTTAGCCTTTTAAATTTATCTTTGTGCATAGTACATCGTTAACATTTTTCATGTGTTTTATTCTTTGAAATTTTCATTTAACTCTCTATATGCGTTTTGATGAAATTCACCCCACTTGATGGGTTTGGTAGCACATGCCTTTGCTTTAAGAATAGCATGCTCTGTCGAAAACAGGACATCTGAGCTTTACCCCATAACCCCAGCGTCAGTAGTGCTGTAAAACATGAACATTTACATAAAAATTATAAGGTGGCAGATGTATCAATTAGCTTAATTCAATCATTCCACATAGTATGCATATTTAATGTGTATCACATTCAAATGTGGGTCGGTTTTTATTAGTAAAAGTTTGGGGAGAGTCTTGGAAGGCTGTCTTTAGTAACGAGGGAGGCACTTGTTTTAACTCTAAAGTCAAATTAAACAAGTTTAGGAAGAAGAGGGGAGAGGCTTCCACTCCCGCCCCTGCTTTAAGAGTGAGCTCCAGATGAGCCTTAACTTCGTAGATAACTGTGGGAGCAGGAGAGGAGCTGCAGTTAGGAGAAGATAGAAAATTACAGGAGTTCACAAACCAGCTGAGTCAGGCTTTGCTTATTAAGTCAGGACTGTGGAGTATTGATTGTCAGGCTCTCTTTCTCTGTATTGCATTCAGCTCAATTCAGCAACCTTTTTCTTGATAACATTCACATTGCACTTATATTTAGGGTCCCATGTTCAAAGACACAGTTTTAATTCTTGAAATATTTATCATGTCACCAATGAAAGAAAGATAAGCAAGTCTGTTTTTCAAATAAAATAAAAAATGAACACAGAAAAAAAAATCCAACTATTTGGAAGGAGGTCGGGGGGAAGGGGGCAGGGACGGGGCAGGAGCACTCTGTTAGTTTGAGGCTAGCCTTGCCAGGGTTACACAGTGAGACCTTGTCTCAAAAGGAAAAGAGCCCATCCCCATCGTCCCTTCCCCCACTATCCCTGTCCACCCCCATCATTCATTCCCCCACTGTCCCTGTCTACCTCCATCGTCCCTTCCCCCACTGTCCCTGTCCCCCTCCATCATATTTCCCCCACTGTCCCCGTCACCCTCCATTATCCTTCCCCCACTGTCCCTGTCACCCTCCATCGTCCTTTCTCTCACTGTCCCCACACCCCCTTCACCACTGCTTTTCCCAACTTCATGTGCTTTTTTTTTTTTTAATTTTAATTTTTTCTCCACTAAGTCCACTTAGTGTCCACGGATGTAGTGCAATCTGCCAGAGCATGAATAGCCTCTCTGGGACTAGAGCTCCCTCTCGGAGTCCCTGAGAGGCCATCAGTTCACAGTAGTTCCTCGGCTAGGGGTGGGACTTGACCTCCCCGATCCGTGCATTTTCAATTTTCTAGGATAGAGTTCTTAGAAAGAATTCATTCCCTGGGAGAGGCTTTCTGTACTTATTGTGTGACAGCTTGTTCTGACCTTCTCCTGCCCATCTATGACAATGCCGATCATGAAGATTTATGGTGAATGTGACTTTTTCTGTAATAGAAAAATTCAGAACAGAAAAGTAGCAACATAAATACTTCCCAGTTTCCTTTTTGTTCCTAGATCATTCCCTTTTCGTGTTTTATTCTTTAATCTTTTTTTTTTTTAACAGCCCACTCGTTATCCCCCTCTCGGTCTACCTTTTGACTGTTCTACATCCCACCTCTTCCCCTCCACCCCCCAAAAGGATCCCCCGCCCCCACCCCACCAGATCTCCCCAATCTCTGGGGCCCCAAGTCTCTTGAGGGTTAGGTGTATCTTCTCTGACTGAGTCCAGACCCACAGTCCTCTGCTGTATATGTGTTGGGGGCCTCATATCAGCTGGTGTATGCTGCCTGGTTGATGTCTTAGTGTCTGAGAGATCCTGGGGTCCAGGTTAGTTGAGACTGCTGGTCTTTCTATAAGGTCACCCTCTTCCTCAGCTTCAAAGTCAAAGAGCTCTCTCTTTCTCTGGCTTTGCTATGGGGTTTTCTGGCTCTAATTCCCTTCTTGATAGCAAAGAATATCTTGCAAATAACTCTAAATTTGACTGAAAATTTTTTTGTTTTATTTTTTTTTCAACATTTATTTATTTATTATATGTAAGTACACTGTAGCTATCTTCAGATATCCCAGAAGAGGACATCAGATCTCGTTACGGATGGCTGTGAGCCACCATGTGGTTGCTGGGATTTGAACTCACGACCTTCAGTAGAGCAGTCGGTGCTCTTAACCACTGAGCCATCTCTCCAGCCCCTGAAAATTTTTTTGTAGTTATTATTCTTTACAGGACAGTTTTGGATTACTGTTGAAATCTACTTGCAGTGCTTTATAACAAAACAGATTAAAAAAACTGCATTATTTTCAATGACTATATCTTTACCAAGAGTATATAGGATATGACTCTGAACATTTAAATAATAAAAAAAAGCTAACTTAACAAAACTATCCCAAAGCTTACAAACATCTTAGCTTTATAGATAACCTTAATGTGTTATACCTTAATAATATATTTAGGACAATTATATACCCTTGTGCATATATATATGTGTGTGTGTGTGTGTGTGTGTGTGTGTGTGTATTTCTTTTTTCCTTTCTTTGAGACAGGTTTCTCTGTATAGCCCTGGCTGTGCTAGAACTCATTTTGTAGACCAACCTGGCCTTGAAGTCAGAGATCCATCTACCTTTCCCTCCAAAGTGTTGGGATTAAAAGCATGTCTGGCTACAGTTTTTTTTTTTTTTAAATTAAAAATGGTTTTTTGTATTTTTTTTTTCCTCAAGCCTACAGCACCCGGTATTCCCAGGCGGTCTCCCATCCAAGTACTAACCAGGCCCGACCCTGCTTAGCTTCTGAGATCAGATGAGATCGGGTGTGTTCAGGGTGGTATGGCCGTAGACTTTTTTTTTTTAATGTACTATTTTTGAAAGTGTTATATATAGACATTGAACTTGTCACTTTCTCTCTTTCTTCCCCTCTCCAACATGTCCTCCCCCAAATTCAAGGTCCTTTCTCCTTGTAAACGTATGCACACATATGTATAGACAACATATAGAGTCCGTTTCGTGCTGCTTGTGTGTATACGTGTCCAGGGCTGACCACCTAAGTAAGATTCCCTGGAGGAAGTGGATTTTTCCTTCCTCAGTAGCCATTGGCCACCTTCATCTAGGAGTGGGACCTTGTGGAACTTCCCCGATCCACATTGACACTCAGCTGGTGACAGTGTAGGTAGGCACTTGTTTAGGCAAACATATTGCTGAGATTTCATGCGTGCGTTCCCTTTGTCATGTCTAGGGGGCGCTATCTAGCAGCAGGCACCATCTTTAGGCTCTTTTTAAAATTTGTATAACGCATTTATTTTTTTAATTAATTAATTTACACTTCATATTTTATTCTCCCACCCTGTCCACCTTCCGACTGTTCCACATCCCATACCTCCTCTCTACCCCTCCCTGTCTCCAGTGGATGTCCCCCCCCCACCCCCCCCACCCCACCTGACCTCTAAACTCCCTGGGGCCTCCAGTCTCTTGAGGGTTAGGTGCATCACCTCTGAATGAACACCGGCAGTCCTCTACTGTATGTGTGTTGGGGGCCTCAGATCAGTTGGTAGTCCAATGTTTGAGAGATCTCGGGGGTCCAAATTAATTGAGACTGCTGGTCCTCCTACAGGATCACCCTTCTCCTCACCTTCTTTCAGCCTTCCCTAATTCAACAACAGGGGTCAGCTGCTTCTGTCCATTGGTTGGGTGCAAATATCTGCATCTGACTCCTTCAGCTGCTTGTTGGGTTTTCCGGAGTGCGGTCATGCTAGGTCCCTTTTTGTGAATGCTCCATAGCCTCAGTAATAGTGTCAGGCCTTGGGACCTCCTCTTGAGCTGGATCCCACTTTGGTAGGCTCTTACAAGGTTTCCGCCTCCCTTTCTGGTGGTTTTTCCAAGTTTTAGGTGTAAAGTTTATACTGCAAATGTTTCATTTGGTATTGGGCACTGCATGGTCATTTATTCTCTATGCTGTGACCAGCCATGGGTCTCTGTAATAGTCTCCATCTGTCGCACAAAAAAACAAAAAAACCCAAAAAAACCAAAAACCAAAAAAACTCTTGGATGAGGGCAAGAGCTCCACACCTGGCTTCTTTGCTTACCTCGGGTTACATAAAACCTTCATTCTTGCATTTCAGCATTTTCCTTGGCTCTAATTGAGAGATATCATGTCAATTAAAACACTGGAGTTATCTTTTTGTAATAAAAATGTTTTTGTGGTTTTGCTCATCTTGTAAAACACAGGGCTTGACAGTCCAAGTTTAAAACAACCCAGTTATTATGTAGTCCAAGTTGTTCAAAAAAAAAAAAAAAAACTTGGAATTTGGAAATTTTATACCCTGTTGAAAACTTCAAGGCTCTGGGGTGTTTAAATTGCCAATACCTTTAAATAATAGTTGTACTTAGTTCTTTACAAATGCAGTTTTCTTTGAAAAGGAACTTTTAAAGCATTTTACTTTGTATCATGTGGAGAATTTAAGTGGCCAGCAGGGGGCAGAAGATTTTCATTATTATTGCAAGGCGATTTGCCAGAAAATTGAGTTTTAAAATCAAATTGCAAGATTTGAGTTATTTTATCTTATTTGGCTTTTTTTGTTTCATTTTGTTTTCATTTTAGACAGAATCTTACTATCTAGCCCAGGCTGGCCTTAAACTATGTATCCACCTCCCTCAACCTCCTGAATGCTGGAGTTACGGGCATGCACCACCATGCCTGGCAAAATATTTGAACTCTATCGATGCTAGTGGCGTATGGATATAGGGGAATATGGAGAAGGATTTGTATGTAGTTCTTGGGACATCATCAAGAGCACCTTTTACATTTTTACCCTTGTTTCTTTAATGGAGAGATATATAAATTTATATATATAAATGTACATATATACATTTATAAAATATATATTTAGCAGCTTATGTTCCAAGTTTCTGATCTGTGTCTTTTACTTGTTGCCTTTTCCTTCCTATTCAGTTTCCATGTTGTTGTAGCCACAGTAGCTCCTACAGTAATTTTTTAGTAATAGTAACTAGAATGAATTGCCCAGTAAAAGGTACATATTAGACATACTCTTTCCTGTGTGTTCTTGTAGAATGATGTCATCTTTCTCCCTTTTTTCTCTCTATTCATGTGTTAGAATGTTTTCCTAGTCTTTCTTTTAATTCTACTGCCTCAAACACTCCATTCCCATCTATGCTTTATAGTGTTTTTTTATTTGAGTTCTTATACTAATAACCTCCTTATAACTGTAAGAACTATAAACATATTAGATCAGATTAGTACTCTATAATAATATTTTTTTACTCATCTGGATTTAAGGACAGTTTAAACCTTAATTAATTATTAAGATTACCCCAAGGCTGGATGTGGTAGTTCTTGACTTTGATCTCAGCACTTGGGAAGCAGAGACAGAGGCAGGCAGATCTCTGAGTTTGAGGCCAACCTGATCTATATAGTGTGTACTAAGCAAGCCAAGACTATACAATAAAATCAAAAACAAACAAACAAACCAACCCTACTCCAATCCAGGCACAGCAGCACACACTTGTAACTTCAGCACTTGGGAAACTGAGGTAGAGAGATCATGAATTTTGCATGCAGATGGGATGATGTAGAGATTCAACGCCAGCTCATACCTATGAAGATCCTATTTCAGAAAGAAAGTTCAGTTATGAAATACAAGATGTAGGGTATTTAGAAGGCTAGAAAAGGACAAAGGAAAATTTTTTAATTGATTATTATTTTTTATTTTTCTATAATGAAACCTTATTAAAGTTATAAAATTTAAATTGAGTCAGTTCTCAGTCCTAAGAGTATTAGGTCCATTTGTAGATTTGCACAGCTTCCATGCATAGGTCATATTTTCTGAAAGGACAAAGGAAAATTAACGTCGTGATTCCCATTCATCATTTAACTGTTAACCCATTCATCATTTAACTGTTAACATTAGTATTCTAATTCTGGATGGTTGAGTTTGAGTTCACCCCCTTTATAATATATTATGCTATTCTAATGTTTAATTTCCTAACTAGTATATTTTTAACATTTACACATTAGTATAACATATATATTTCCAAATCCACTGTATGAAATGTTTGGAACAAGTGGTTACAATATTCCTTAGTTAGGTTTTTACTAGGACAAGGAAATGGTCTGAGGGGGTGAGCTTTTGTTGTCAGCTATTGATCCTGATGAATTCTCTGAGAACCCTGACAGGCTGAGCTCTCATTGTCAGTGTGTACTTTCCATTGTTCCCTGCGCTTCCACATGCAATTACAAAACAGTGAGGGACCAGTCAAAAACAGGCCTACCATAGTTTTAGGTTTTTAAAGTAGATTCATCCTAAATTTCTCTTATAGTTGATACCCACCCCCCATGCCCTCTTCACTGATTTGAAGCATGTACTGGTTTATTATAAGAAACTTTTAAAAGAGTTGTGCTTAATAGCTCAAGGTAGTTTATAATAACAACAACAACAACAACAACAACAACAACAACAATAATAATAATAATAATAATAATAATAATAAAAGATGAAATCCTGGCCTCTCAAAGTTATTTTAATACTGTAGGTCTTATGCTGAGTCATTTACAAACATGAGGTTGTTTAATCCCCACAGTAGTTTTGGAGGTGAGAAATAGTTTCATTTTGCATAGAACATGTTTTAAGATGTACACCTTTGTGTCTATGACACCAGATCCAGCAGGCATAGTCAAATGAACACAATGTTTGGTAAATTAATCTTGAGTGTTCCTGAAAAGGGAGCAAAGGACTATTTTGTTAATTTATTTATGACTTTAGAGTCTTATATGGATTGGTTACAGAGGCAGATGCTGTTAGAGTCTGTATGGTACCGGTATATTGCCCTTCTTTAGTGTTTATTGAAGCAAAACATGTAAGTCCAAACCAGAGCAGGGTGGTTTTATTGTGTGGGAGGAAATGGAATGCTCCCCAAGTGACTAACCAACAATCTCTAAAATCAAAGTTTTGTCCTGACAGCGAATTCCTTTGGGTATCCTCTGAGCCCAGTCCTGGGGTACACAACAAGCCATTATAATACAAACTGAGAAAGGCTGACATGTCCCTTGACCTGCTTCATGCCAAACTATAGAGGTCAAGTTCCTTATGCTTCTGTGGTGCCTCTGCGTGCACTCGTGCCTGGGAGATGGAGCTCTTTCCAAACTGGGAAAGCATTTAGACAAGGAAAAAAACTTCTCATCTTTCTTTTCAAGTGGAGTTAGAACATGATGAAGTAAGTCAAAAGCCAGGCCAAGAAGAATTTTATTTTATTTTATTTTATTTTATTTTCCTTTGTGATTTATTGATCAGTATCTACAGAACACCGAGACAAGAGACAGCACTAAATGGTATATACTGCTATTGCTTCAGTTTAGTGTGCTTTTATGACCTTTCTTTTTTGTCTTCAGACTAATTTCTTTCAGAACAGCTGGAATTACGGAAGTTAATGATCTCTTTAATGCAGAACATGACTTTCGTTTTAGGACTTATTAGCTCAAAAGGAACAGTCTTGGGCAGTGTGGCAACCTTTTTTTGTGTGTCTTGGAATCTGGGAACCCCTCAATCTGTGCATAAGTGGCCACAGGATGGTCTTATGAATTACACAAGGAAGGGACTAGAATAAGGGGTTGGGGTGGGGGGAAGAGGCACAAAGCTGTAAACCCTAAACATTTGTTGTGAACACAATGTTGCAATAGTAAATTAAGAGATGAAAAGTAATGTAATTTTTAAGAGACCACTTCGAATTAGTATAATGGTGATATAATTCTGCTTATGTGTTTAACAAGCAGATTTTGATTGTTTTTTTTTTTTTCAGGTTTTGATTGTTAAACCACTAATTTTTTTCCTCCCTGAGTTCCATCCCCAGTGAGTGCACTTTAATTAAATGTCCTTAGAACTCCTTCCCTCTTCCCCTGTTCAGTTTTATAGGAGAAATAATGCTTTTTCTTAAGCTAAGTTAGAATGATAATGCTTCTGTCCTCACACATGATCTCTGTGTCATGTGCTTCTGTGCTCTGCTGGTCCTGTTGTAAAGTGAGGTGGACTCTCTGTCCATTGGAGAAAAGTTCTCTGTAATGGGAACCTCAGCATATGAGTTGATTTGTGTGTGTATGTGTGTATGATATATGCACATGGGTCCATAGGGAGAGCATGGCCTATACGTACGGAGGGCAGAAAGGGCAGAGTCTTCCTTTCTCTTTCTCTGCCTTTATCCTTTGAGGTAGGATTTCATGCTGAGTCTGGAGCTCCGCTCCCAGTGCCCGTCTAGGTTGGAGTGTGTGGGACTATGCCTAGTTCATGGGGGTGTGTGGTAACTGGGATCTAAACTCCTGTCTGTCCTCATGCTTGCTCTGCAACCACTCAGCCACAGAGCCATCTCTCCAGCCCCCAAGATAGGCTTTTCAAGTTAATTTTTAATGACAAGAGTTTAGTAGAACATATTTTTTTTTTGAGAGTTAAATCTCAGAACCTTGTAATCAAAACTGGAAAAGATTCACAGACATCAAAAGTTGAATGTTTGGGGAGTCCCAGTTATGACTGCTTCAGTTTTTATTCAGAAGTTTACAAACTTTCTGATCGGCTGGGATTAGGATGTTAATTCAAAACATCAAAATTTCTCTTATCCCCTTATCCATCATCTTGGAAATTTATGTTATTTATTAAAGTGTGGCTATTTCCCACGTTCCATCTCCCTCTTCCTATGCTAGATCTCCCCAGCTGTGTAAATCTCTCTTCATGGTTGTCACTGGCCTTGTTATTGTTGTATGGATGACCCTGCTTTTTTCTGATGGGATATTATTGAAGATTTCTGGATGCTTCTTCCTCCTCCTCCTCCTCCTCCTCCTCCTCCTCCTTCTCCT
>NW_022196914.1:79733302-79737957 GCF_008632895.1 Mastomys coucha | reverse complement strand
TCTTCTCTTCCTCCTCCTCCTCCTTCTCCTCCTCCTCCTCCTCCTCCTCCTCCTCCTTCTTCCTCTTCAACTTTTTAAATAGAGTATTGTCTTTGAAAAAGTAACAGATTGATAATTGTAAGCTTTTTAGTGATATAGTGGATTACAATCATAAAAAATAGGTTTTAAAGATTTTTTGAGTCCTTTCTCTCCCCGTGAAGTATTTACCATATAAAATGCTCTAATTCACAAAAAGTATTTGCTAGCTAGTTCTATATCAACTTGATACAAGCAAGAATCATTTTGAAAGAGGAAACCTCAGTTGAGAAAATGCCCCCACCAGACTGGTCTGTGGGCAAGCCTGTGGTGCATTTTTCTTGATTGATGATTAATGTGGGAGGGTCCAGCTCACTGTAGGTGGAGCTACCCCTGGGCTGGTGGTCCTGGGTGTTCCAAGAGAGCAGACCAAACAAGCTATGAGGAACAAGCCAGTAAACAACACTCCTCCATGGCTTCTGTCTCAGTTCCTGCCTTGAGTTCCCTCAGGGATGAACTGTGATGTGGAGGTAGAAGCACAATAAACCCCGTTCTCCCCAAGTTGCTTTTGGTCATGGTGTTTTAGCAGAGCAATAAAAACCCTAACTAAAACAGTAAGTAATTTGAATTCTTAAAATATATTTTGTTCCTCAAAATATGTAGTTTGGGCTGGTGAGATGGCTCAGTGGGTAAGAGCACTGACTGCTCTTCCGAAGGTCCTGGATTCAAATCCCAGCAACCACATGGTGGCTCACAACTATCCGTAATGAGATCTGACTCTCTCTTCTAGTGTGTCTATATAATAATAAATAAATCTTTTTTGTTGTTGTTGTTTAAAAACCATCTAGTTTTTATCCCTTTACTACATCTCCTCCAGCTATTCTTGACAAAACTAGAACACTTACTGCCTTATAGTCTAATCAGGGCATTTTAAAGGTTAATTCATGGATAATCATATGTGAGCACACCAGGGGTGAGAGATGGGTTTTTCTGAATTCTCTCCTGACATTATCTTCCTAGTGAAAAGGGTGGGCACAGACTGAAAGAGTACATCACCTTGCTTATCCGCCTCCTTGCAGATGAGATATTTTAGAATCCCAGTGATGTATCTGTCTGCTTCTGTGACAATAAGGAATAAGATTTTATGGAGCTGCAAAAGATTGGAAAGTGAGAGTGTCCATATCCATATTTTTTCCCTTGGATACAAAAAGCTGTGGAGTTCTAAATGAAATGTGTAATTCTCATTTGGATTCCTTCTGGCTGTCTTTTGACAGCTTGGATACAGTAGTAGAATCTACTGGAAAGATAGATAAGGTCTTTTTGTGAGAATTTTTCATCTTCCAAGTCTCTCTTTCACTCTGGTGAAGTACATAAAAAAATGGAGAGAGAAGTTGGTTATTCAGTATCTAGACAATAATAGTCCATCCAAAATTTCATTAATTTCTATATTTTATATGTAATTTGCATTAAAATATTTGTTTTTGTTTTGTTGAAAACATATTAGTGTATAATTGACCAAGTTGGAAAATTAATGTGGTTCTTAGATATTTCTATTATTTGTTTTGAAATGATTTTAGGAGCCACCTCTGGCAAAATTCTTTAAATAGTTAAAACAAATTCCTTTACAATGACATTGAATTTCATGTACATAAAATTTATGCTATTCTCAAAGAATTCCATGGATCAGACTCTCATAGGTGCTGATTTTGCTCTTTAGGCAATGAATCGCTCCCTGGCTAATGTAATTCTTGGAGGCTATGGCACAAGTTCAACAGCTGGTGGAAAGCCCATGGAAATTTCTGGCACACATACAGAAATCAACCTTGACAATGCAGTTGAGATGATCCGAGAAGCTAACAGCATTGTTATTACTCCAGGTAAAAAAAAAAAAAAAAGTAAAAGTAAAATCTAGAAAAACTAAGCAACCTATCATGGCTGTTTTGATTGACTATATTGATAGGGAAAAGGTACATCGAAACCTCCTCATTAATGGTTTTTATTAGTTCTTTGAGAATTTCATACAGGTTTGGATCATATTCATTTCCAGTCCTTCTGAGATCCATTCTTTATCTATTCACCTACCTTTCTTTATTTCTTCTTAACTCATCAAGTGCATTTGTGCCTCCCAAGTATGGGTGGATGTGTGGTCTTTCACTGGAGTGTGGTTAGCTTACCAGGGCCCCCTTCTCCATTGGCTACCTGTTGCCAATAACTCCATGGCTAGGATTGGGATTAAACTGTGCAGAGTCCTCTTAGGTCGACCTACAATTGAACTCCAGTACAGCATGATCACTGTCCAAACCTAATACCTTCAAAGAAAAAGAACTGAAAACCCTTCTCCCCCAACTCTACTGCCATATTTAAATAAATTAAATAATACTGCCTCCCATCTCCACATTGGGATTTGGTCTGACTTGGACTTGCATAGGCTTTATGTGTGCTGTGACAACCACTGAGAATTTGTGTGTGCAGCTGCCCCACTGCACCCAGAAGATAATGTTTGCTTGTAGTCACCTATCACTTCTGACTCCTACTGATACTTTCTGCTTCTTCCGCTCTGATCCCTGAGCCTTGGGAGGAGTGGCTGCAGTAAATATGTTCCATTTAACTGGTCATTCTGCCGTCTCTTATTCTCTGCACCTCCAGTGGTTTGTGAGTCACTCTGTTAATGACGGTGCAAGTAGAAGCTTCACAGATGGGGGTTGAGAGATACAATGATCTATGGGAATAAAGATAAGTCTTTAGAAGTCAATTTAATCCTATGTCCCTTTAGCAGCATAATAGTAGTAGTCTTTCCTATAGGGCCTATGCCCTGTCTAGCCATAGGGATCCCCTTATTTTTGGAAACAATGGAGACAGTAGCCATGGAATGGTTTGTGAATGAGAATACTGGGCACTCTCAGTTAGGTCAATATTTTGGAATAACATAAATAGTGAATAGATCCAAACGTGGTATCTTTCCTTCAGGAACTGTCTATCCCAGTTTAGAAGTCAGATAGGGAAATAAACAATGCCAAGTGTATTCTGACAGTGGCCAAACTGAACTGTGTAGAAAATTTTTTTTCTCTAAAGAAGAGCCTAAGAAGGAAGTTAGGAATTGTTTTTTGAGCCTTAGAGGATAGATGGCGTTGTGGGTATGAGAAGGCAGAAATGATAGCTGGCATTTGGCAAAAGGAACCAGAAGAGTATTAACAGATGTGAGTCAGCGTACAGGAAATGTGGACACAATCTTGGAGTTAAGGGAGAAGAGAGTGGTCAGACATTCTTGGTTATACATCTACAAAGCTCAAGTGGAAAGAACCATTTTTTTAAAATTTATTTAAATATGGCAGTAGAGTTGGGGGAAAGGGTTTTCAGTTCTTTTTCTTTGAAGGTATTAGGTTTGGACAATGATCATGCTATACTGGAGTTCAATTGTAAGGTCCACCTAAGAGGACTCTGCACGGTTTCTGTGTCCTGGGGTGAGCTAAGATTCAAGGAGAGGCAGGGGAGAAATTGAAAGCCTCAGGGGAAGATGTGGCTATTTAAGAAGGAGAACAGAAAGAAAAAAAACTAGTCAAGGTGTTAGAGGAAGAATAGTAAAGCCAGGAACTGCACAGGACTACAGTCCAGAGACACATATCCAGAGTTGAAAAACCCATGGGTGAGGGCATGGACTAGTGTGGGCACATGGAGTATAGTGGGGACATTCTGCATGCAGCATGAGACATATGGAGAGATTGAGGAGGGCATCATCAGGTTTTGAGTTTCAAAAAGTCCAGACTATAAATCTGCTTTCATTTAGTCTGGCTAACTGCCTGTATTGTCATAGCAGTATGGTTTAATCAAGAGGGAGGTTTTAATCCAAAAGATGTCAAAGATAAAACAAACCCCACTCTTTTGTGTCCCTTATGTCCCCCACAGGATATGGCCTCTGTGCAGCCAAAGCTCAGTACCCCATTGCCGATTTGGTGAAGATGCTTACTGAACAAGGCAAAAAAGTCAGGTTAGTGCGCTGTGTGTAAACATTTGGTTGTGAAGAGAAGGGAATAGTGGGGTCTTCCAAGAGTGACACTTAAGACAAGTGACCCTAGGGGAAGAGACGAAGCTGTCAAGAAGCCTCCAAACTCACCGTGCTGCTGCTGCTGCCTGCCTTTTGAATGCTGGGTGTTCTTGGGAGGGTGTGAGGCAGAGGAATGGAAGACTGTGCACACCTAGATTATTCCACATGGGTCTCGAGGAGCGCAAAAACAGGGTTCTTGGAGGAAGAGCTTATGTTCTGTTCCTCTGAGTCCCCACTAAGGGACATTGTTTCTTGGCATCCAGGAAAGGCAGTGAGCTCTTGAGGTCTTCCCTCATAGGAACGCTGCTGTTCATTTTCTGGGTTCACTAGAAGTTGCCTTGACTTGGTACCATAAATAAGAGGCTCAAGGTAATTCATTGAATGGGATTGGTTCATTAGGATGTGAATGTCTGTTCACAGGATTGTTAATGTCTGTCACTGATAATTCCCTTTAAATGTCAACTGCATACTTTTTGTCTTGAGGCTGATGTGAAAGCAGACCTAAACCCAACAGTGGATCTAGAACGTGTCAAAGTGTCTGTGCCAAACTGGATGAATCAATCTTGCTTTTTTTTTTTTTTTTTTTTTTTTTTTTTTT
>NW_022196914.1:79729804-79733191 GCF_008632895.1 Mastomys coucha | reverse complement strand
ATCCGCCTGCCTCTGCCTCCCAAGTGCTGGGATTAAAGGCGTGCGCCACCACCGCCCGGCTCAATCTTGCTTTTGAATGTCCCATCTATTTATGATTCTAAAGGAGAGCATAGGTGATAAGGGCAGAGGTCTTAGTGTCAGCTGAATTTTACCCCTTCCCACCCTTTATCATGGCTCCATCCCTGCCTAAAATTTATGGCCTGTGCTTTTCAGTACACGAAGTGTCAAAAAGCTATTTTATGGTAGGAGGGACCAACACTGTTCTGATGTGGAGAATTTTCCTATTTAGTGATGATATTAAATAAATTGGAGATGAGAAAAGTCATTGACTTTAGTTTTTCATCAAAGTACTTAAAAAGGACTCATTTTTTGATTATTTATTTTTATTTCATATCAGTTATTCAGCTGTTCTTTCTTTCTTAGCATAGTCTTTCATTTCAAAGTACTTGAAAGCCCACAAGTGCAAAGGACGTGTTAAAGAGCCTTGTATGGTTTTCCTAAAAAGGAAATGACCTTCTTTATTCAATCCACATGTGAAAAAGTCCAATATATTAGTAACGCCTCCTATCACCATGCGAGTGTTTAGGGGCTGTGTGGCAATTGTAATAAAACAGAGCATGGAAGATGGCCTTTATGCTTTGGTTATCCTCAGTGAAGTGGCATGCCTCTCTTGTTACTCACTGATCAGCCAAGGTTAACAAGACAGCTTAGAGAATCAGTTCCACATTAGAAGAGTGGATGTGGGATTGCAGCTCATTATCTGAAGGGCCGAGGAGGCTGCCCAGTAGGCAAAGTGCTTCCTGTGCAAGCATGTGGATCTGAGTTTGATTTTCAGCACCTATGTAAAGAGGTGGGCGTGGTGGTATGTGCTTGGAAGCCTAGCGCTGAGGCAGTAGAGACTAGTGGATCCCAAGAGCTCACTGGCCAGCAAGCCTAGCCTAATTGGCAAGCCCCATTATAGTAAGGTAGGCAGTTTCTTAACTTTTGACCTATGTGCACATAGAAACACATAGAAACACATAGAAACCTGCACACGCACACACACAAACACACACACAAAGTCACACATACACACACAGACATATACAGCACAAACACACACATACATAGAGACACATGCACCATACATAGAGACACATGCACCCAGACACACACAACACACACATGCACATACACCACACATAAACATAAACAGCACATATACACACAGACACACACAGAGAGACACACAGAGAGACACATACATACACAAAGAGACATACACACATATAACACACACATACATAGGCACACATACATAGGCACACACAAACAGAGACATACAAACATATACACATACACATTGGCACACACACACACACAGGCATACACATAGAGAGACATATGCACACAAACACATACATACAGACTCACATAGCACACATGCACACATAGACACACACACGTACACACACACACACAGACACATAGAGACACACACACAGACACAAACACATAGAAAATCATTGTGACTGTTGGGCAGCTTGAAAGTAGTAAGGGCATGAAAGGAGATGGATAGAGAAATGAAAAAGTCTGAAAAGATATCAGGCAAGTGAACTTTTAGTTTCTGATTTGATTAAAAATGAGAATTTTATCCATGATGACATAGATAAACTACTGCTGCGGTGCATATTTCTGCATAGGAAGAGTAAATTAAAGTTCATAAGACATTTAATTATACATCTATAAGGGGATTATCCAGCTGTAAGTTATAGATTATTGAAGTGATTTGTGAATATAACAGAAACCTTTTTGTAAAAACACCTCATGGTTTTGCAAACACTTGTTAAAAATAATTATCAAATTTGTTTATAACTCATAATGTAGAATCAGAGTAAAATTATTACTTATTCTGATATCACTAGTTGTGAGTTATAGATACTGGCTTATGTTCATCTGCCTTTCGTCTTCAAGGTGGACTTACATATGATATATCATACTTTTTACTATCATGTATTGAATTTTCAGCCAGCATAGGCTCTGTGACATGGCATTTTGGATTTTTCAGTTGAGTGAAATGGACAGGAACTGTTCTAAACACGATGGCTATAGTCTGTCGACTTTCCCAGTTTAGTTTCTGTGTGGATTTCCTTTACTAAAGAAATTAGGTAAACTCTGATTTTGCTTTATGTGTGTGTTATCATCTTTTTATAGGGGAAATGAAATTTTCATTAACCAAGTACAGACACACACACACACACACACACACACACACACACACATGCTGTAGTTTTTTTTTCTTTTATAAAGAGGCACATGTCTGAACGAGAGGTGGCTGCTGCAGTTACCTCGTCCTTTAATACAATAAATCTGTATTTACAGTTTGTGGTAATTTTGCTCTTTCATCACTCCATGGAGTTCTCACGGTGTTCATTGAGTACAGCTGTGGGCCCCTGAGTTCAGTAGGTCTTTGTGCCTCAGGACCCCAGCGTGCCTAGCATCCACATGCAGTGACATATTCACACACTTCCCCCCTGGAAACGTGCCAACATGGACATATGATTGTCATCAATTAGTCACACCCGAGTGGTGCCAAGAGGCGTCGCATCTGTCGTATAGTCTGTCTGTCTTTCATGGCCCGTGATTGACTTAGAGACACTACTGTTTCCTTCGCTTTGGCCACAGTCATAACATACTCTCAAAGGCATTTCATGACAAGAACTCATTCTGGGTCGCCAATGTCATGAAAATTTAGTGCTTAAGATATCATTAGATTCTCAGTTATTTAGTCAGCCAGTTTACGAAACTTATGCTGGTTTTTGAATGTTTTAAAGATAAAACCCTTAGAGTGTAAAAACACAGATATTTCTTTCCTTCCAAACTTTAGGTTGGTGTTAGTTTAGTCTTTCCAATGTAAGACTGAATAGCATCTCTAAGGAGTAAATCTTAGACAGTTGCATTATTTTTTTCATTTGTAATTAATGATAACTTGATTTTCTTTCTCTAAAGTGTTATCATTTGCATTATTACAGAAGCCCTTTCGAATTTATGGAAACACTTTACGACTTCTTCGATTGGCTTATTGATATTATGTGTTACTTTTAAATTTGATTTAATTTAATTTTATTTGTATAGGCATTTGCCTGCCTGCATGTATGTTTAAGCACTAGATGCATGCTTGGTGCCTGTGTAGGTCAGAAGAGGGCATCAGTTATTCTTGGACTGGAGTTAGATGGTTGAGAATGGAACCCTCGTCCTCTGGAAGAGCAGTGACTGTTCTTAAGTGCTAAGCCTTCTCTAATGGTCCTTTTTTTCTTTCTTTTTTCTTTTTCCTTTTTTTACATTTAGGTTACATTACTATTCAGCTATATCTATTAGCAGCTTGCCAATAGCTTTTTTTTTTTTTTA
>NW_022196914.1:79723540-79729569 GCF_008632895.1 Mastomys coucha | reverse complement strand
ATTTGAACTCATGACCTTCCGAAGAGCAGTCGGTGCTCTTCCCCGCTGAGCCATCTCACCAGCCCTGCCAATAGCTTTTTATTTGCTAGGTATTGATAATATAAAGCTATAAAAGCCCAGTTCCCAGCCTGATAGTTATGAAGGGGAAAAATATTAATAAAAGAGTGAATTCCACTTAACATGTCACTGTAGAGTGAACAGAGCTAGGAGAATCAAGCAGGATACTGCTCAGGGAACATTTTCAATTATCTGTACTAGTATTGTAAGCTGTTTGCAAGCTTAAAGTTGTGTGTGTGTGTGTGTGTGTGTGTGTGTGTGTGTGTGAACTACTTCATTTAACACATCAACTTGCCTATGATATTTTCAGCTTAACATGTTTTATAGTCTTATATGGTGTAGCTATGGTTTAAATGCATGCTTTTCTCCCCTAAGAAATCAGTTCCTCAACATGCTTTAAGATGAAATATTTTGAGTCTCTAAATAGATTCAAATAGGGAGGGTTGAGGTTTCTATGATGTGTTGTGTTTAGGGCATAGAAAGAGCTACCACATGCAGACTTGTGATGTTACGAAGGCATATGCTTCTGAAAGGAATGCACCGTGGGCCAGATGAATGATCTAGTAGAGTACTGAATAGCGATCAACATTATCTGGCTGTCTCATGATAGTGCTGTAGAACTCTTTTCTTAAGGATATGACTATTCATATTGATGACCAATCGCTGAACAAATAGTTGTGTAGTACTTTGCTCCAGGTACTATTCTAGGTCCTAGGAATAGATCAGTGAATAAAATATCCAAATTCTTAGTGCATATCGTAATTACTGTTCTATTGATGTGAAGAAACACCATGACCAAAGCAACTCTTAAAGAAGTAAGTGTTTATTTGGGGGAACTACATATAGTTTCAGGGGATTAGGCCATGATCATAATTTCAGAGGGTTAGCCTGTGATCATAATTTCAGAGGGTTAGCCCATGATCATAATTGCAGAAAGCAGACAGACATGGCAATCAAGCAGTAGTTGAGCACCTTGTATCCTGATCCATAGGCAGCAGGCACAGAGAAAGAGAGGAGGAGAGGGAGAGGAACAGGGAGAGGGAGGGATGGGAGGGGAGAGAGAGAGAGAGAGAGAGAGAGAGAGAGAGAGAGAGAGAGAGAGAGAGAGGAGAGAGAGAAAGAGAGGGAGAAAGAGAGAAAGAGAGAGAAAGGAAGAGGAAGGGAGGGAGGGAGAGAGAGGGAGAGAGGGAGAGAGAGAGAAAGAGAGAGAAAGGAAGAGGGAGGGAGGGAGAGAGAGAGAAAGAGAGGGAGAGAGAGAAAGAGAGAGAAAGGAAGAGGAAGGGAGGGAGGGAGGGAGAAAGAGAGAAAGAGAGGGAGAGAGAGAGAGGGAGAGAGAGGGAAAGAGAGAGAAAGGAAGAGGGAGGGAGGGAGAGAGAGAAGAGAAGAGAAGAGAGAGAGCGAGCTTGAGCTTGAGCTTGGTATGGGTTTTTGAAGATATAAAAGCTCATCCCCAGTGATACACCCCCTCCAAGAAGACCACATCTACTCCAGCAAGACCACACCTCCTAATCCTTCCCAAATTGTTCCACTAATTGCAGACTGAGCTTTCAAACGTATGAGCCTATGGAGACTGTTCTCATTCAAATGCCCCACAGTGCTACAGGGCTTTCATTCACTTGAGAGGTTAGTAGGATTTCAGGATTCAATTCTGAATCAGAGGAACATTTCTTCTTCCTTTTTTCCCCACTAATTGATTTATTTTTTCACTTTACATCCCGATTAAAGCCCCCACCTCCTCCCATCACCTCCCCCATCCTCTTCTCCTTTTCTCCTCTGAGAAGGGAGAAGCCTGTGGCAAATTCAGATGCTAACTGAAAAGAGGAAGAGAAGTAACACCATAGATTAATGGCAACAGTGAGTTAGCTAGTGCTTCTGCTACCTTGCTCTTGGCTGACTTGCTTGCTTGAAAAGCGTAGTGGGAAGAGGGTGAGAGCAAGGCTGTTTGTGCAGTTGTGCAACTTGGTAAACCTTTGCCGGCAGAGCGGAGAAGCAAAGCAAGTACATGCACTTACTCACATAGCTATGAACCCTTTGTATAGGATTGTCAGCAATTGCCCAGATAAAGATGTCAGTGAGGAGATAGAGAGATGGCTCAGTGGCTGAGAGCACTGACTGCTCTTCCAGAGGACCCAGGTTCAATTCCCAGCACCCACATGGCAGTTAGTGACTATCTTTAACTCCAAAGTCCAACACCCTCACAGAGACATGAATGCAGGTTCTGTAGAGGGCTGTGCTGACATTCAATTTGAATCTGATGCACCTGCAGAACTTGTTATCTCTTTGAGCACCCTGATGTTGTATGCTGCATGGACCAGATGGGAAACATGGCTGTAGACTGTCAAGCATTTCTTCAAGTTTACTGGAAGATCAGGGTCCATTATTCTATGTTAGAAAAATTATGAGATCCTTTTATAAAGCTCTTTGACTTGCATAACATTTTTTTTTCCTGAAAAAAGAAAGGAAGTGAGTGGACACCAGCCATCAGAATTAGAGTAGTAGTTCATATCTTAATTGACTTCACATGGCAAAAGGCAGGTACAAAGTATAGTCCCAATGCTGGGAAGCCACAGGCAACTGGATGAGGGCTTTCTTCTCATTTAGAATTGTGCGAGTGACCTTGTCTAAGTTCTAACAATGCTCAACATTTTACAAAGTGCAGCATCTGTGTTTCACTTATGAAACCTTGCCAGAGAGAGTGACTGCATGATGTTTCTTGGTGATTGATTTTTATGGACAGCGGCTGCCTTGGCATGAATATTTTTTGTCTCATCATTACCATGATTCTCTTCTGATAAAAAAGACTAGCCCCACCCAACTTGTCTTGGTAATAGCCAAAGGTGATTTGGGTAACATTTACTATGCTGATCTCATATTTTAGAAGGTTTTAATTTCAAAACAATTTGCTAAAATTGTTACCCAAAAACTCCCTTTGTGTTTTTAAGGAGTGTATGACCGTCAATAAAAACTTTTGGATAAGTATTTGATAGACCAAAAGACCTTTTCTTTTCAGTCTGCTATATTTTCTACAGGAGAAATGTGTAAGTAAAATGTAAAGCTACTGACTCTAGTAACAACTCTTGTATTATTTTCAGGGACCCTCTTCAGGACGGATTTATTGTCACATGCAAATCTAGAATACAGAGGTCCTTCAAGGACTCTTTATTGCATTCACAGTGGGATTTCTAACACATTCTGGGACAGAACACTATGTATAAGTGATGTAACTCCAAATAACTATTTCCTCTCCTAGGATGGCTTTAAGGTCATAAGACCTTTAAAGTCCAATTTACTATTAAGGTGTAATATTCCTCTAATTTGGATTTAGAGTCTTTTGTATATAGACATCACTTTTATTTCCTCAGATGATGGGATGAGATGAGAGCTGGACTCAAGCTGTGTGGATATGCAGAGCGTTTCTTTCTCTGTTGTGACTACCTAGATATAGGCCTGGGAGCTTCTAGCTGCTATATAGTCTAAACTTCCAAGCTGACTGATTAATCTGGCTTCTCTGGGCTCCTGACTGAATTGCTCTGCTTGGCCTCATGCTAACATTGGTGATTTATGTTTTAATCTTTTGGCTCCTTCTCATTCTATGGTTTGTTCTGTCTTCATCTGTGCCTATCTCTATCTTGTTCTGTCTGTAACCTGTCTCTGTGGAACCATACTAGTAAAACTGCCACACCCATACACCACTACCATCTCTGTCTAGCTCTTCCTGTGCAGCTCTTTAGTAGCTTCTCTTTCCTGTCCTTGTGAGAATAGGCTGTATTCTATCTCTGACTCATTCTACTATTTGATAGATAGATAGATAGATAGATAGATAGATAGATAGATAGGTAGATATGAAATCTTTCTGATTCATCACTTTATCTGTCCCTCAATTAGATGTCAGTTTCAATCATGGCTGCTTCCTTCTACAAACTAACCTTACCTTCATCGTTGGGGATTAAAGGTATGTACTAAGGATGTGTCTGTATTCCAGCAAGATCATATTAAAATCCAGAGATTGCATTCCAGCTGGATCATATAGATCTAGAAGGTCTTTGGATGTGATCCCTTGCCACAGAAGTCATCTGCTGGATTAAAATTCCTCGAGACTGTTAGAAGAATGCTTTTAAATCTAGCCCTGACCTGGTGAGAGTCCTAACAGGTGACAATGACAGTGTAGAGTGTGCCTTTCATAAGACATCACTTTCTTCATGGATGATCTAATGCCTGAATGCCCAGTCTGCGATCTTGTTCATTATCGGTTTGTGCTTTTGAGTCTCTTGATTGATATATACCCAGTAAATTCCTATCACGCGACCAGTCCCTAGAGAGGACTGAAATGAAGAGGGGGTGTTGGCCAGGTCAGAAAGAAAAGGAAGTCTAACAAGTTGTGTGATATCCTGGAAACAGTTTATTCCTTACAAATCCCAGGAAGAAGAGGAGGAGTACTCTTTCCAATTAAGGCAAATTCAGATTAGAAAGGAAACTATCATGTTCAGCCCAGCAGCTGAGGTGACAATGAGGTAGAAACTTAGAAGCCCAGATCTTTACTACGGTTCAAGGCAGTACCTGAATAGTTTGTCAGTGAGGAGCTCTAGTTCATGAGTTAGAGACTGCGGGCAGGAGTCTATGGCTACAGTGAGACTGCAGCATAGCTAGGCTGTGTAGGGATGGATCTGTACCAGCCTCAGGGAGCAGGACACAGGAAGCTGGAAAATGTCAAGGATGACTAAGCTGCACTTCATGAATGTGATAGAGCTGTCTTCCAAATGGATACTGAGGCAACATAAAATTACAAGTATTTACAGCAGTTTTTAAAAATCTATCATCTATCTATCTATCTATCTATCTATCTATCTATCTATCTATCTATCTATCTATCTACCTACCTACCTACCTACAAACCATTCTTCTGTCATATACATCCTGACCATAGTTCCTTTTCCCCAACTTCTCTTAGTTCCTCTCCACTTCCCGAGATACACTCCTTCTCCATTTCCCTTCAGAAAAAAAGTAGACCTCCCAGGGATAGCAACCAATCATGGCATAACAAGTTACAGTAAGACTTGGCATATATCCTCATATCAAGGCTGGATGAGGCAACCCCATAGGAGTTATGACAACAGTTTTAGCGATTTAGAAATATTTATCGTTTTAAAACAGAAGTAGATTTCCAGCAAATGAGTGCTCTTTTTACTTTTCTCTTTGTCTTTTTCCTAATTTACCAGTCTCCAACATACTTAAGAAAATTGTGAGGTGGTGGATTTGGGAAGGTAGAATTCCAAGATATTGTCAATATACATTGCTTCTCTTATACAGTTTGCTTTTAAAGTGAAAAATCACCACAAATGAAGGGAAGTTAAACCTTCAATAATACTAAATATGGAAATAATTTGGTACACGGACTAAAAAAGACTTAAAACCAAGTAGTTGAAGATTATAGAGTATGTCTTTAAAAAATGTCTAGGGGGCCTTTTGATATTTGAAACTTCAGCATCTACAAGCTGTAGAAAATACTAGAAGCTCCAGGAAGGGGCCCCACTGTTCTTGGTTTCATTGTCTATTTGCTGAATTAGAATGTTCAATTCAATAAACCATTCTTCATGATTCATAGCTGACCTAGACAGACATTTCCATAATGTCAACAGGAAAATAGGGTTTATTTGAATGGTTGTGGTTGAATCCATGTGGGGGAATATTTTATAATCTTTAATAGCCTCACATGCCCAAGAACCACTGCTACAGTGAACCCTGGTTGGGACATACTGTTTTCAAAGTCTGTCATCATGGGCATAGATGTTGTTGTGTCTCCTTTAAAACATATGGCATTTAAAATCTAATGGGAGGTTGCAAAGAGCTGCAAGACTGGGGCTTGTGTCATCGTAGATTATAAAAGAAGCTTTTAAAAAATGATACTTTTGAATTGCTCCCTTCCCAGATCTTATCCAGTTACTTGATATTCATGAATAGTTCTGTGTACATTC